>NC_086445.1:272810783-273075783 GCF_028390025.1 Pseudophryne corroboree
ATGTAAGTAACATGAAGAGAAACCGCCCGAAGGCGTGACCACGACAACTTGAGTAAAAGTCAATGATATTTATTTATGACAAACTCCATGCATCACAGTAGCAGTAAAAAGTAACATAAAAATCAGCAGAGAAATAATAATACAGTTCCTGGGTACTACAGGGTGGCAGGGGCCACAGAGCTCTGGTGGTATGAGACAGTTCTTATTATCTGCAAGTTGGAAAGTCCTTACCAGGCTCAACTGTAGCAATGAGGAAAGCCCAGGGTCGTACCAGCTGGTGTTCCAGGGAAAGCTGGACTGCTGTAGATAAAATGCTGCTGTGGGTACTGGTTAGAACCAGACAGGTGTTGGCACGGAGTGGATACTGGCTGGAACCAGTTAAATAATAAATAAAGCTTGAGAGCGATGCAATGTAGATGAAATGTAGAATTTGAGAGCGGAGAAATAATAATACCGGTGGAGAGTGGTAAACTGCAGAAAGGACACCGGCCCTTTAAGAGAAGCTGTACACTGCTGGAAGCTAAGCTGGAAGCAGGTGATGTTGTAGCTGGAAACAGGTGAGTCCAGAATGGATCGGAGAGTCAGGCTACACCGCAGATGGAATGCTGGTGCGGGTCTCTATAGCAGAAGTCTGGAGACAGGAGCTGGAACCTGGAAGACATTCACAGAAGAGAGACAAACTGGAACTAGGTTTGACAACCAAAGCACTGACGCCTTCCTTGCTCAGGCACAGTGTATTTATACCTGCAGCAAGGAAGGCATTGGCTAGGCAATTATGCAAATTAATAATACTGACAACGGATTGGTAGGAATGATCAGCTGACAGAATCCAAGATGGCTGCGCCCATGCAGACACTTGGAGGGAAGTTTGGATTGTAATCCATGTGGTCTGGAAAACAGTAATGGCGGCGCCGACCACCGGAGACAGGAGACGCCAGGCTGACAGATGCACATCCGACCACGCGGACACAGCGGAGGCCGCGGCTGACGTAATCGCCACTCTGAATGCAGAAGCTCAGGGACGGCGGCGGAGGCCGCGGGAGACGCCATGCCAGATGTATAAGGCGTTACTGTGACTGCGTCCAGAGAGACAGGAGAGGATGCGGGAATGTGCACATCAGGATAACAGATGGGATCCGGTCCTGGAGCGCTGAGCCAGCCTTAGGAGGCATCTGATAGGTAAGAAATGGCGTCCAGATACCCGGATCGTGACACTCCGAAACTAGCTCTACTATTCATCCGAGAACATTTTCGGTTGCACGGGTTGCCTCAGGAAATAGTCTCTGATCGTGGGGTACAGTTTACCGCGAGGTTTTGGAAAGCCCTCTGCTCGGCCTTACAGATTAAACTTAAGTTTTCATCCGCTTATCATCCCCAAACGAATGGACAAACGGAACGAGTCAATCAAGATCTAGAGACTTTCCTTCGTCTTTATCTCTCCCCTTCACAGGACAGCTGGGTGGAGTTGTTACCTTGGGCGGAGTTTGCCCATAACCATTCATTTCATTCTTCCACTGGTGAATCTCCATTCTTCGTCAACTATGGGTTCCATCCACGTGTTCCGGAAATACCAAGCCTTCCGATAGAAGAGGTTCCAGCTGTAACATCCACTCTACTACACTTCGGACGAATTTGGCGTGGGATACATGCTAGTCTTAAAAAAGCCTCTGTCCGATACAAGTTCTATGCCAATAAGAAACGACGAGCCGCTCCTCAATACAAGGTTGGTGATAGGGTATGGCTGTCCACACGTAATCTCCGCTTAAAGGTGCCCACTATGAAGTATGCTCCAAGATTCATCGGTCCTTACCCTGTGCTACAAGTCCTGAATCCTGTGGTCTGTAAGTTGGGTTTACCTTCTCACCTGCGTATTCCAAATGCCTTCCATGTTTCTCTTCTTCGCCCTCTTGTCCTTAATCGTTTTCATTCAAAGTCCTCTAGTCCCACCTCGGTGGAAGCTGAAACAGGAACAGACTTCGAGATCAAAACAATTCTGGACTCTCGTTACCTTCACAAGAATCTGCAATATCTGGTGGAATGGAAAGGGTACGGTCCGGAGGAGAGAAGTTGGATAAAGGTTTCTGAGGTCTCGGCTCCTCGACTAGTCCGGATTTTCCATTCTAGACATCCTACAAAACCGGGGAAGTGTCCAGGGGCCACTCCTAGAGGAGGGGTTACTGTCAGATCCCCGCCGCGGCCGCCGGGCTTGTCCCTCCGAGGCTGCTGGCTGCCCGGGCAGCTGTCCCCGCTGGCGGTTTCTGGCGCCCGGCGCTCTGTCCGGCGTCCATAGGGTGGACGTCGTGGGCGCGTCCGACGTCTCCGGGGACGGGTGACGTCATCAGCGCCTCTCCAATCAGGGGCTGGCGGGAAGTACAAATCCAGATGCCGGGCAGAGCTCCGGCGCCTGAGTATCATCGCTACTACCGTACCTGTGATCTCCAGAGCTCCTGTGCTTCCAGCATTCCGTGCTTCCAGCATCCTGTGCTTCCAGCATCCTGTGCTTCCAGCGTCCTGTGCTTCCAGCGTCCCGTGTCTCCGTGCCTCCAGCACCTCCGTGCCTCCAGCACCTCCGTGCCTCAGCACCTCTGTGTCTCAGCACTCAGCACCTCCGTGCCTCCAGCACCTCCGTGCCTCAGCACTCAGCATCTCCGTGCCTCAGCACCTCCGTGCCTCAACACCTCCGTGCCTCCAGCACCTCCATGTCTCAGCACTCAGCACCTCCGTGCCTCAGCACTCAGCACCTCCATGCCTCAGCACCTCCGTGCCTCAGCACTCAGCACCTCCATGCCTCCAGCACCTCCGTGTCTCAGCACTCAGCACCTCCGTGCCTCCAGCACCATCGTGCCTCCAAGCACCTCAACGTTTCTAAGCCCCTCAGCGCCTTCAAACACCTCAGTACCTCTAGCATTTCAGTGCCTCTAGCACCTCAGTACCTCCAGCACCTCAACATCATTCACAGTAAGCTTTTGGTACTCTCCACCAATTCACCAGCACCTTTACAAGTCTTGTTTTTCAGGAAACCTTCAAGCATCCACTCGTGCCTCCTGCCTACCGTCCTAATCCTGTATGAGGAAGACCTACATCCGGCCATCTCTACTGCGACCCAGTAGCGGTTTCTCTGCCCGGTCACCGGAAGAGACCCAGAGTCCACAACACTTCCAAACCAGGTCAGTGATAATTAGTAGCTATCCAGTTATCATGTAGCAGTAGCACTCAACACACCTGCTATCATGGAGTTAGAATGGATGGATTTTTAACAATAGCTCTAAGATATTAGAATATTTATTTTACTCTATATGAAATGAAAAGATTACTATGCCTATCATAATCCCAATACAAAATGAATCTCGCCTTCCAATTTATGGATTTATGTTTTCAATAGGCTAGCTTCCCAAGCATAAACACATGAACTCCCTTACCAGGTGGTGAGAGGTCCCGCATTTGGTTTACTGTAGCTACCCCAAACTGTGTTTATACCATTTCGGCAGGTACATAATTATTACATTTTTCCTGTGGAAATTTCTTCACTGTATAAACCCCCAGCTCTGAGCTCTCACTTTAGAGAACTGTGGGACACTATCAATACCATTATACCTATCAGAAATCAGGAATGGCACGAATGGATGTATACAAAGTTTATGTTACATCCAGTGTCATATTTAACTATTAAAGGGACCTACAGGGACCCCACACTTACGTGGACCTACTACTTACTTCCATTTCCCTTTTTTCATTCTTATCTTCCTTCTGTGAACTCTCATCCACGATTCTGGAGAGCGTGTCCCCTCAGGAGACACGTCTCTTCCGTCTAACGGGGACAGCTGATTCACGCCTACTTGATCCGATACTATTCCTCTTCCCCTCTCATCCCATTATCCTTTACCAAAGGAGGAAATAATCCCTCCCTTTTCGGTGCACTCTCATTGGTGGCACAGGGCAAGTCCTCCTACGACCATACCCCTACGTTCACGCCCAATCTCGTCCGATCTTGGAAGCTAAACGAAGCTGGGCTGCGTGAGTACCTAGACGGACGACCACTAGGGAATACCCAGTGAAGTAGGAAGACCGCATTCCCTGTGGAACAACACTAACAGCAGGATCACCACTAATACTTGTTCTCACTATCTGTTGGATTGAGATCCCATCCCCGTTCTACCCTTTGTATCTAATCTTAGACAATGGTAAATGAACAGGGCCTGATTTCAGTTTGTGGGTTCTCCCTCTCACGAAATCAACCCAATCCAGGGCTGTATTAATACAAACACAGTTTGTACAGATCTTTGGCAGACGGAAGCAGCATGGCATGTAGCTATCTTCCTATAAGCATAATCAAGATCTGAACATTCCATTTTTTTCGGAATAGATCTCTTTTTTCCTGTTGGCATGTAAATGTTTATTCATGTCCAACCTCATTGTTTTGTTTTCTCTTTGCTGAGTTCCCATTAATTTTAGGAGTAGAAATAAAGACCATATATATTATATTTTAGGCACATCACTTATCAGTAGTTACTAAGATACAACAAGAGTGCGCCCAAACAAGAGTCATACTTTTTCTTTTTTCTCTGTAATCCATGAACATGCCTGTTTATAGGGATAGTATGGTAAGCCTATATATAGATACTAGCGTTTACCTGCGGATTCGTCCACTTGGATGTTTGTTATTACTCAGCTGAACTAATTTTACAAAGACAGTATTGCCATCTAATTTTGGGATGTATATTTTATATTGTACACATTGATCACAAAATTTCTTTGTAAACAATATTTGCAAATTTCCTTCAGGGATTAACACAAAAAGATGCTCAGGGCTATTAACTCATGAGCAAGCCACGTAAAGCTGACTATTGGAGAAGCAGCTGGTCCTGAGATCTACGCCTGCAGCCCTCAGCGCTTGCCCCTGCAAGTTGTTGATCGTCACAGCGATACAGACACTTACAGGCAACTGCAGGCACTTGAAATGAAAAGGAAAATTGTTGGGGATAAGGGGTATACGTGTTATTATAAACAGTCTCACCTGCACCGCATCTCAGTAAAAAAAAAAGACTCAATTAGGTTCCTCTGCAGAGAAGTCAATTTAAGTTGGGTCCGTGTCATAACTTAAGCAGAGTCAAGTACTGCAGAAGCATAATTGAAACACCAACTTTCAGTGCGTAGTGTCAAGTGTCTGGTTTTTCCAGTCCCTGATGTCACACTAAGATCATACATACCTCAGTTTCTTTCTAGGTCGCTAAGCTATACTCTAATGAAAACTAGAGATGTGCGGCGGGCACTTTTTGTGTTTTGTGCTTTGGTTTTGGTTCTAATTCCCCGCTCGTGTTTTGGTTTTGGCTTGGTTTTGCCAAAACCACCCTTTCGTGTTTTTGTTTTTGTTTTGGATCTGGATTATTTTTGAAAAAAACCTAAAAACAGCTAAAATCACAGAATTTGGGGGTAATTTTGCTCCCACTGTATTATTAATCTCAATAACATTAATTTTCGCTCATTTCCAGTCTATTCTGAACACCTCACACCTCACAATATTGTTTTTAGGCCAAAAGGTTGCACCTAGGTGGCTGGATGACTAAGCTAAGCGACACAGGTGTGCGGCACAAACACCTGGCCCATCTAGGAGTGGCACTGCAGTGGCAGACAGGATGGCACTATTCAAAAACTAGTCCCCAAACAGCACATGATGCAAAGAAGAAAAAGAGGTGCAATGAGGTAGCTGGATGACTATGCTAAGCGACACAAGTGTGCGGCACAAACACCTGGCCCATCTAGGAGTGGAACTGCAGTTGCAGACAGGATGACACTTAAAAAAACTAGGCCCCAAACAGCACATCATGCAAAGAAGAAAAAGAGGTGCAATGAGGTAACTGTATGACTAAGCTAAGAGACACAAGTGTGCGGCACAAACAACATGGGACGTGCTGGAATTTGCCCAGATGTAATACACGCACAATATTGGTGGCACAGGATAGCATACCCCTAAACCAACACACACACACACACACACACACACACACACACACACACACACACACACACACACACACACCCTTTTATTTGAAGATATTATAATAATATGCAGCACAGGCGAGCGTACCCCTACACCACACAGGGTAAACCCTGTAAAAATTATTTGGATAATAATATGGTGGTAGAGGACTTCCCGGAGGAATTTATTATTCATTTTGATGAACATCTTCTCCACATATTGTGGAAGTAACCTCCTACGCCGATCGCTGACAAGGTTACCGGCTGCACTAAACACTCTTTCAGAGTACGTACTGGAGGGGGGACAATTTACTGGAATTATACGCCAGTACCACTGTAATTATACAGCAGGATTATTGTAATTATACGGCAGGATCACTGTAATTATACGGCAGGATTACTATAATTATACGGCAGGATTACTGTAATTATACGGCAGGATTACTGGAATTATATGGCAGGATCACTGTAATTATACGGCAGGATTACTGGAATCAACGGCAGGATCACTGGAATTATATGACAGGAATACTGGAATTATGCGGCAAGATTACTGGAATTATATGGCAGTACCACTGTAATAATATGACAGGATTACTGGAATTATACAGAAGGATCACTGGAATTATATGACAGGAATACTGGAATTATGCGGCAAGATTACTGGAATTATATGGCAATACCACTGTAATAATACGACAGGATTACTGGAATTATACAGCAGGATTACTGGAATTATATGGCAGAATCACTGGAATTATACGGCAGGATTACTGGAATCATATGGCAGGATTACTGGAATTATATGGCAGTACCACTGTAATTATACGGCAGGATTACTGGAATTTTACGGCAGGATCACTTTAATTATCTGGCAGGATTACTGTAATTATATGGCAGGATCACTGTAATTATATGGCAGGATCACTGTAATTATATGGCAGGATTACTGTAATTATACGGAAGGATTACTGGTATTATACGGCAGGATCACTGGACATATATAGCAGTACCACTGGACATATACAGCAGTACCACTGGACATATACGGCAGCACAAGGACACCACCACTGGACTGATGCAGGACAACACAGCACCATTGCAATGGACTGGATTTATACAGCAGCACTGGACATATGGCAGCAGAAGACACCACTGTGACTGGTCACTGGACTGACTGATGCACAGGACACTACCACTGGTCTGATGCAGGACAACACAGCAACACTGTAAGGGACTTATTATACAGCAGCACTGTACATATGGCAGCAGAGGACACAACTGTGACAGGTCACTGGACTGACAGATGCATAGGACACTTCCACTGGTCTGATGCAGGACAACACAGAAACACTGTAAGGGACTTATTATACAGCAGCACTGGACATATGGCAGCAGAGGACACAACTGTGACTGGTCACTGGACTGACAGATGCATAGGACACTTCCACTGGTCTGATGCAGGACAACACAGAAACACTGTAAGTGTAACCCTGATTTAGGGTTTAAACAACACTTATACTGAGGTAGTTATAATATGGTGACTAAAATGGAGTATAAGCATATATATTATTCATATAAAAGTTAATGGATGTTGTAATACTGTATGCATGTTTTGAGGTAAATAATACAGTTCACATATATGTAATTGTATGTACATTGATGTAAATGTAGTGGTGAATACAATGAAGGCTTATTTTATGGTTTCACAGTGTATCTAAAGGGTTAATGTCCTTGTGCTCCTAACTGTCAATCACCTAGTGGGGTGATTGCCAGTGGGCGGGGCATCACCTCAGAGTGGGTCATGTGACTACTAGAGAAGGGTGGAGAGGTGCTGTGAGTGTAGCTGAGGGAGAGACTGCATATCCCTTGGTGAGAGGACATAGTTTTTTGCTGCTCCGGCCGTCGCTCGCATTAGAGCTGAGCGGTATACATTGCGGTGGCCGGAGGGGGCTTAGTGTGTGTAGCCAGAACAGGGCTTCCTTACTGTAAAGGTGGTGACAGCAGCATTGAGACTCAGCACTGTTCACAGAACCCGGCATCAGCGCTAGTCAACTCACCCAGCAGTATTGGAAGGGCGCACCTATGACAGGGAGACAGAGAGGGTTCCTCCTATTACCGGCACAGACTCTGACAGCCACAACAAAGAAGCCAGGACCAGCAGCAGAGGCTCCATTCTGTGTGGCTGTAAGTGTAAGGGAGGAGTCGGGGGAGTGGCTGCAGCAGCATCACTAGATCGTAGAAGTGGGAGTGCATAATCCAGCCATTTATATTACCCCTACACTAAGCACAGCAAGCCATAGGTGACTATTGTACATAGTCAATTTCATATTGGGACTAAGGACTCCAGGGCTAGGCCGCAATAATGGCTATTAAGCAGGAGGACAGTAATGGGTCACAGTAATCAGAGTGACCTATAATGACAGTTCCATGTATGGCTTAATCATAGTGCTAAGGAGAAGGTAGAAAGCACTGGATATATATATGTAACAGGAGGAGTGGAGTGAAACTTGAACTGTTTAACGCTTCATAAATAGTTTTAAAGCTCCCCCATATATCAGCATCACATCAGTCAAAGGAGAGCCAGAGACATTGTTCCGCAGCGCTAAATAGAAAGTAACACCCTAAAGCTGCCACCTAATGTGTGTATTTATGCCCCTGAATTAGCAGAATTAGAGGCAAGGACATTAAAGGTAGCCATACTACAGTGACATTGGATGGATGTTAAAGCCTCTTAGCCACAAAGGATTAGACTATCATCCCGATTCAAGGACTAGCTTGTGGCACTTTAATACAACTGTGTTATATGTATATTCGTGAACCCGTAAGAAGGACTGACACGTAAGAGACTATTAGTTTTAAAGTTAAAGGATTTGAGCTCGCTGTGACTATGATAAGAGAAACCATCTCTTGCAGATATATTTAATATAGACTCATCCTAAGAGACAACAATAATTTGAGGCATACAGGAATCGAAAAGCTATATATGCTCTGAAATATAGAAAGCATCAGCTACTTCAAATGGACACAAGGACGCAGCATAACAAAGGTTTATCATACCAGCTTCTTAGGAGTTTAGTTTAATACTGGACAACTACGGTAACATTTTTACTGAGGAAAGGATACAGATTCCTTGGTAATCAACTGTTGATGTTACTATCTATGAGCTAAATAGATACTTTCTGTTATCTGCCAAGGAGGAACTATAAGTAACCTTATAGGAGAAAGTAATCGCTACCATAAGTAGACTGAGCCAAACATCTTTCTCTTTAACTGAAGGGAGAACTGATAGTTGATACTAAAACATAGTGTCAGACATTCTGTATTAACTGCTGTTATTTTTAGGAAGTTTATGGGCCCTTATAGTGCACTATCATATTAAGAGTACCCGGGTCACTCTAACACTCTAACACCTAAGGGTGTCTTGAAAAGAAAAAGGATTTGTTGTATTGCATGCAGGTACTGTGTATAGGCCTAATTGACCGGGGGTTAGCATGGATTAATGACTTAAAGGGGAATGTGTAATTGATGAAATGTTATTGTATACTTAATCCATTTGGTACTGGTCATTAAAGTGTTATACTTTCCATGTGTGTCTGGTCCGTCTGGAAGTTGATCTGAAGATCCAGGAAGAAAGAGACAGGTATATTAGATAATATATCTATGATATAAGGGAATCATCCCCTAAGGATAGAGATCAGGCTTACTCAAGCAAGCCTTAACGGTAGTTAAATACTACACATAGCTTGAGTGGAGGCACAGCTATTAGGTAACCATCCCTTAATAGAATACATAGACAGCTCTCGTTCAAGGTATTGAGGGTAGGGTTACATTTGGAGGCACCGCGTGAGATAGAAGTTACACTCAGGCCCTGTTACACCACAGGTGTCAGCTGCCATTAATTATTATTGATAAAGTCCTCACATCCCTAAAAATAAAATACAAATATGGGAAAGAAGCAAAGGAACAGGGAGAAGGTTGGACATAAAGCCATTGCTGTATCAGTTGGGAGAGTTGAAGCCAATAGAGAATGTAAAAGTATGGACAAACAAGAGTACCATAAGGGACCAGGCTTAAAGGAAGAGGTGACATGCAAGTTTGTGGGAACTTTTGTAAATAACCTAGGTGTGAAAAATGAAAAAATATTAGATGTCCCTGTAGAGTTGGAGAAGAGAAAGAAAAAATCAAAGGACAAGAAAGTCAGACTTGATCCCCACCTAAAGGATAGTGAGGGAGGTGTTAGTGACAACCTTGCTCATACTTTGGTCGCTAACATGGATTATGGAATGAAAGGAGATAAGAATGTTCTACCACTGAAAGAGAGAGTTCCAGGGGAAGTGAAGATAGATGTAGGTATACAGAGATTAGAAACTGTGCTAAAGCAAATAGCTGAGGATTATAAGAAACATGGACAATTAGTATTAGCTCTTCCAAAAGATCAACAGAAGGACCTGCTTTCCCTGTTTCCAACTTCCATTGAGGAACCAACAAGAAGAGATAGCCCAGTGGATCTACAGACCCCGATAGAGGTGATAAGACATATAGCACTGGACAGGTCTAAACATATTTATCAGTTGTTGGAGGTTCTAGATGAAACCCGATGGAAGCTAAAAGAAGAACAGATGTTTAACACCAAAATTGATGAGAGGAACAAAGAGCTTGAAAGAGAACTTTGGTTTATACAGAGAGAGATGGAAACCATGGCATCTGATGAAAGACAAACCAGAGTGGATCAGGAGCAACAAAAGTTGATAATGTACCAGCAGCAGGAAGACAATATTCATTCTCTGGAATCAAAAATAACTGAGTTGTCTGAATTATTGGAAGTGGGTAAAGAAACTAAAAAGGAGGATCATATTTGTCTGAATGAAATGAAAGAAAGACTGTCTCAGCTAGAATCTGAGAATAAAATACTCAAGGATGCCAACTTCCTAAACAACTGTCCTGAAGACCGTATCCATGAATTTTCTATGCGACCGGATACTAAGGACATAGCATTACAGACTGAGGTAGTGGATGGTATATTGCTGAGACAATCTTCTATGAATAAAGTTGATAGTAAAGGGACACAGTATATGTCTCTTAAAATGACTGGCACAGTAATATGGTTCCATGTGAAGAAAGGCTATGGCTTCATTAAAAGGCATGACACCGGAGAAGACATATTTGTACATTGGACATCCATAACGAAGAATAACCCCCTAAAACTGTTGTACAGTGTAGGAGATGGAGAGAAAGTAGAATTTGAAGTGTTGGAAGGGGAAAAGGGTGTACATGCAGCAAATGTGACTGGCATTGGTGGAGTACCAGTGAAAGGGAGTCGATTTGCTCCAAACCGACGAGGATCATACAGTTATTGTTATCAACCACGAGAAAAAGCGGTTGATGAAGGAAGTGCATATTCAGAACAAAGGCAAGGGAGAGATCCAGCTCCATGTCATCCTTCTACAACCTTACATTACCGACCTCTCTCGAGATTCAATGGTAGAGTAAATCAGTCCCAGGATCAAGAAACGGAAAATTCAGATGCTAAAGACTTGATAACTTTAGAAGCTTCGTCGGAGAAAGAAACTAGTCTCAGTGACAATCGTAGTGAGGTACATGATAACTTTACCCTAGCACAATCTCTTAAATCTTTAATCCGAAGTCCAGTACTAAAAGAAGTCAATAAATCAGGTGTAGAAGAGCAAGGGAAACCAGCACGATCAGTGAACACTATCCCTGGGAGGCATGAAGGCTATGTAGTTCCATCCCTCCCTATTTGGCCAACAGTTAAAATGGTTGAGATGAGGTGGCTTGCTAATGGATGTGAATGAATATATACTATTTTAGCATAGTGAGTAAGGTAGATGGTGCATTGGCACCTAAAGATGTTAAACAGTGACAATGCACCAGGGGGAGAAATGTAACCCTGATTTAGGGTTTAAACAACACTTATACTGAGGTAGTTATAATATGGTGACTAAAATGGAGTATAAGCATATATATTATTCATATAAAAGTTAATGGATGTTGTAATACTGTATGCATGTTTTGAGGTAAATAATACAGTTCACATATATGTAATTGTATGTACATTGATGTAAATGTAGTGGTGAATACAATGAAGGCTTATTTTATGGTTTCACAGTGTATCTAAAGGGTTAATGTCCTTGTGCTCCTAACTGTCAATCACCTAGTGGGGTGATTGCCAGTGGGCGGGGCATCACCTCAGAGTGGGTCATGTGACTACTAGAGAAGGGTGGAGAGGTGCTGTGAGTGTAGCTGAGGGAGAGACTGCATATCCCTTGGTGAGAGGACATAGTTTTTTGCTGCTCCGGCCGTCGCTCGCATTAGAGCTGAGCGGTATACATTGCGGTGGCCGGAGGGGGCTTAGTGTGTGTAGCCAGAACAGGGCTTCCTTACTGTAAAGGTGGTGACAGCAGCATTGAGACTCAGCACTGTTCACAGAACCCGGCATCAGCGCTAGTCAACTCACCCAGCAGTATTGGAAGGGCGCACCTATGACAGGGAGACAGAGAGGGTTCCTCCTATTACCGGCACAGACTCTGACAGCCACAACAAAGAAGCCAGGACCAGCAGCAGAGGCTCCATTCTGTGTGGCTGTAAGTGTAAGGGAGGAGTCGGGGGAGTGGCTGCAGCAGCATCACTAGATCGTAGAAGTGGGAGTGCATAATCCAGCCATTTATATTACCCCTACACTAAGCACAGCAAGCCATAGGTGACTATTGTACATAGTCAATTTCATATTGGGACTAAGGACTCCAGGGCTAGGCCGCAATAATGGCTATTAAGCAGGAGGACAGTAATGGGTCACAGTAATCAGAGTGACCTATAATGACAGTTCCATGTATGGCTTAATCATAGTGCTAAGGAGAAGGTAGAAAGCACTGGATATATATATGTAACAGGAGGAGTGGAGTGAAACTTGAACTGTTTAACGCTTCATAAATAGTTTTAAAGCTCCCCCATATATCAGCATCACATCAGTCAAAGGAGAGCCAGAGACATTGTTCCGCAGCGCTAAATAGAAAGTAACACCCTAAAGCTGCCACCTAATGTGTGTATTTATGCCCCTGAATTAGCAGAATTAGAGGCAAGGACATTAAAGGTAGCCATACTACAGTGACATTGGATGGATGTTAAAGCCTCTTAGCCACAAAGGATTAGACTATCATCCCGATTCAAGGACTAGCTTGTGGCACTTTAATACAACTGTGTTATATGTATATTCGTGAACCCGTAAGAAGGACTGACACGTAAGAGACTATTAGTTTTAAAGTTAAAGGATTTGAGCTCGCTGTGACTATGATAAGAGAAACCATCTCTTGCAGATATATTTAATATAGACTCATCCTAAGAGACAACAATAATTTGAGGCATACAGGAATCGAAAAGCTATATATGCTCTGAAATATAGAAAGCATCAGCTACTTCAAATGGACACAAGGACGCAGCATAACAAAGGTTTATCATACCAGCTTCTTAGGAGTTTAGTTTAATACTGGACAACTACGGTAACATTTTTACTGAGGAAAGGATACAGATTCCTTGGTAATCAACTGTTGATGTTACTATCTATGAGCTAAATAGATACTTTCTGTTATCTGCCAAGGAGGAACTATAAGTAACCTTATAGGAGAAAGTAATCGCTACCATAAGTAGACTGAGCCAAACATCTTTCTCTTTAACTGAAGGGAGAACTGATAGTTGATACTAAAACATAGTGTCAGACATTCTGTATTAACTGCTGTTATTTTTAGGAAGTTTATGGGCCCTTATAGTGCACTATCATATTAAGAGTACCCGGGTCACTCTAACACTCTAACACCTAAGGGTGTCTTGAAAAGAAAAAGGATTTGTTGTATTGCATGCAGGTACTGTGTATAGGCCTAATTGACCGGGGGTTAGCATGGATTAATGACTTAAAGGGGAATGTGTAATTGATGAAATGTTATTGTATACTTAATCCATTTGGTACTGGTCATTAAAGTGTTATACTTTCCATGTGTGTCTGGTCCGTCTGGAAGTTGATCTGAAGATCCAGGAAGAAAGAGACAGGTATATTAGATAATATATCTATGATATAAGGGAATCATCCCCTAAGGATAGAGATCAGGCTTACTCAAGCAAGCCTTAACGGTAGTTAAATACTACACATAGCTTGAGTGGAGGCACAGCTATTAGGTAACCATCCCTTAATAGAATACATAGACAGCTCTCGTTCAAGGTATTGAGGGTAGGGTTACATAAGGGACTTATTATACAGCAGCACTGGACATATGGAAGCAGAGGACACAACTGTGACTGGTCACTGGACTGACTGATGCACAGGACACTACCACTGGTCTGATGCAGGACAACTAGTGATGAGCGGGTTCGGATCCTCGGGATCCGAACCCGCCCGAACTTCACATTTTTTTACACGGGTCCGAGCGACTCGGATCCTCCCGCCTTGCTCGGTTAACCCGAGCGCGCCCGAACGTCATCATCCCGCTGTCGGATTCTCGCGAGACTCGGATTCTATATAAGGAGCCGCGCGTCGCCGCCATTTTCACACGTGCATTGAGATTGATAGGGAGAGGACGTGGCTGGCGTCCTCTCCGTTATAGTAGAACACAGAGGGACTTAGTTAGTTATAATTGTGGGGAGGATTGGGGACGGGGAGCAGCTGTTAGGGAGTACAGTGCAGGGTTTTGATTATACCACCAGTGAGTTTAATCCTTTGTTTCTCTGCCTGAAAAAAACGCTCCACCATATCTGTGCTCACTCAGTGTGCTGCACTGCTGCATGATATATCTGTGCTGAGTGCACTGCTCTGCTCACACTGCCTAATTGTGGGGACTGGGGAGCAGTTATAGCAGGAGTACAGTGCACAGTTTTGCTGACAGTGACACCAGTCCAGTATACGTTTGTCTGCCTGAAAAACACTCCTGTGTTTTTTTTCTTCTTCATACTAGTTTAGCAGTCTGCTGACAGTGTCCACCAGGTCCGTTATACAGTATATTATATATATAAGCAGCAGTACGGTAGGCCACGGCTGTACCTACCTCTGTGTCATCAGTGCACTCGTCGTCCATAAGTAATATAATACTATACTATCCATCCATCTACATTGTATACCTGTGGTGTTTTTTTTCTTCTTCATACTAGTTTAGCAGTCTGCTGACAGTGTCCACCAGGTCCGTTATACAGTATCAGAGGCGGATTGGCCATAGGGCCTACAGGGAAGATTCCCGGTGGGCCGGCGCACCCGCGGGGCCTGTTTTGTTTGAGGACATGTGGTCCTATTATAGACATAATGAATAAGATGCCAAACAATTTGCATATATGAAAATGACTTTGCCACTTAGCCTGTGATTGCAGATGATCTAGTGTATGCTCTGTCTGCCTGCTTGGCTGACATATAAGATTGAGTGAATAGTGATTGGGATACGGTTGGTGTAATAAGCAAGAAAATATATATTTCTAAAGAATTTTATAGTTTCCTATATTCTAAAGGTGTATCATATAATGTGCTCATAACATTTATTTTTATTTCCTTTTAACTTCCCCTTGATGCTGGACATCCCCACTATCTGGAAAGTCTTGGGGGGGAGGGTGCTGCTGCCATGGCTAGACCTTACACCTCTGGTGCTGCCCAAGTGGGGCCACTAGTACAAATTTTTTCCAGGGCCGCTTTTTGTTCCCAATTCGCCCCTGTACAGTATATTTTATATTTATAAGCAGTACAGTAGGCCACGGCTGTACCTACCTCTGTGTCGTCAGTGCACTCGTCGTCCATAAGTAATATAATACTATACTATCCATCCATCTACATTGTATACCTGTGGTGTTTTTTTTTTTCTTCATACTAGTTTAGCAGTCTGCTGACAGTGTCCACCAGGTCCGTTATATACAGTATATTACATATATAAGCAGTACGGTAGGCCACGGCTGTACCTACCTCTGTGTCGTCAGTGCACTCATCGTCCATAAGTAATATAATACTATACTATCCATCCATCTACATTGTATACCTGTGGTGGGTTTTTTTTCTTCATACTAGTTTAGCAGTCTGCTGACAGTGTCCACCAGGTCCGTTATATACAGTATATATTATATATATATATATATAAGCAGTACGGTAGGCCACGGCTGTACCTACCTCTGTGTCGTCAGTGCACTCGTCGTCCATAAGTAATATAATACTATACTATCCATCCATCTACATTGTATACCTGTGGTGGTTTTTTTTTTCTTCATACTAGTTTAGCAGTCTGCTGACAGTGTCCACCAGGTCCGTTATACAGTATATTATATATATAAGCAGTACGGTAGGCCACGGCTGTACCTACCTCTGTGTCGTCAGTGCACTCGTCGTCCATAAGTAATATAATACTATACTATCCATCCATCTACATTGTATACCTACCTGTGGTGGTTTTTTTTTTTCTTCATACTAGTTTAGCAGTCTGCTGACAGTGTCCACCAGGTCCGTTATATACAGTATATTATATATATAAGCAGTACGGTAGGCCACGGCTGTACCTACCTCTGTGTCGTCAGTGCACTCGTCGTCCATAAGTAATATAATACTATACTATCCATCCATCTACATTGTATACCTGTGGTGTTTTTTTTTTCTTTATACTAGTTTAGCAGTCTGCTGACAGTGTCCACCAGGTCCGTTATATACAGTATATATTATATATATATATATAAGCAGTACGGTAGGCCACGGCTGTACCTACCTCTGTGTCGTCAGTGCACTCGTCGTCCATAAGTAATATATAATACTATACTATCCATCCATCTACATTGTATACCTGTGGTGTTTTTTTTCTTCTTCATACTAGTTTAGCAGTCTGCTGACAGTGTCCACCAGGTCCGTTATACAGTATATTATATATATAAGCAGTACGGTAGGCCACGGCTGTACCTACCTCTGTGTCGTCAGTGCACTCGTCGTCCATAAGTAATATAATACTATACTATCCATCCATCTACATTGTATACCTGTGGTGGTTTTTTTTTTCTTCATACTAGTTTAGCAGTCTGCTGACAGTGTCCACCAGGTCCGTTATATACAGTATATATAATATATATATATATATATATATATAAGCAGTACGGTAGGCCACAGCTGTACCTACCTCTGTGTCATCAGTGCACTCGTCGTCCATAAGTAATATAATACTATACTATCCATCCATCTACATTGTATACCTGTGGTGGCTTTTAGTTGTGCGCATTAAAATATGGAGAACAAAAATGTGGAGGTTAAAAAAATAGGGAAAGATCAAGATCCACTTCCACCTCGTGCTGAAGCTGCTGCCACTAGTCATGGCCGAGACGATGAAATGCCATCAACGTCGTCTGCCAAGGCCGATGCCCAATGTCATAGTACAGAGCATGTAAAATCCAAAACACAAAAGATCAGTAAAAAAATTACCCAAAAATCAAAATTAAAAGCGTCTGAGGAGAAGCGTAAACTTGCCAATATGCCATTTACGACACGGAGTGGCAAGGAACGGCTGAGGCCCTGGCCTATGTTCATGGCTAGTGGTTCAGCTTCACATGAGGATGGAAGCACTCATCCTCTCGCTAGAAAAAAGAAAAGACTTGCGGCAAAAGCACAGCAAAGAACTGTGCGTTCTTCGAAATCCCAAATCCCAAAGGAGAGTCCAATTGTGTCGGTTGCGATGCCTGACCTTCCCAACACTGGACGGGAAGAGCTTGCGCCTTCCACCATTTGCACGCCCCCTGCAAGTGCTGGAAGGAGCACCCGCCGTCCAGGTTCTGATAGTCAAATTGAAGATGTCACTGTTGAAGTACACCAGGATGAGGATATGGGTGTAGCTGGCGCTGGGGAGGAAATTGACAAGGAGGATTCTGATGGTGAGGTGGTTTGTTTAAGTCAGGCACCCGGGGAGACACCTGTTGTCCGTGGGACGAATATGGCCATTGACATGCCTGGTCAAAATACAAAAAAAATCAGCTCTTCAGTGTGTAATTTTTTCAACAGAAATGCGGACAACTGGTGTCAAGCCGTGTGTTGCAAAGCGGATAACTGAGGCCTTGACAACTATGTTGGTATTAGACGTGCGTCCAGTATCCGCCGTTAGTTCACAGGGAACTAGACAATTGCTTGAGGTAGTGTGCCCCCATTACCAAATACCATCTAGGTTCCACTTCTCTAGGCAGGCGATACCGAGAATGTACACGGACGTCAGAAAAAGACTCACCAGTGTCCTAAAAAATGCAGTTGTACCCAATGTCCACTTAACCACGGACATGTGGACAAGTGGAGCAGGGCAGACTCAGGACTACATGACTGTGACAGCCCACTGGGTAGATGTATTGCCTCCCGCTGCAAGAACAGCAGCGGCGGCACCAGTAGCAGCATCTCGCAAACGCCAACTCATTCCTAGGCAGGCTACGCTTTGTATCACCGCTTTCCAGAATACGCACACAGCTGAAAACCTCTTACGGCAACTGAGGAAGATCATCGCAGAATGGCTTACCCCAATTGGACTCTCCTTGGGATTTGTGGCATCGGACAACGCCAGCAATATTGTGCGTGCATTACATCTGGGCAAATTCCAGCACGTCCCATGTTTTGCACATACATTGAATTTGGTGGTGCAGAATTATTTAAAAAATGACAGGGGCGTGCAAGAGATGCTGTCGGTGGCCAGAAGAATTGCGGGCCACTTTCGGCGTACAGGCACCGCGTACAGAAGACTGGAGCACCACCAAAAACACCTGAACCTGCCCTGCCATCATCTGAAGCAAGAGGTGGTAACGAGGTGGAATTCAACCCTCTATATGCTTCAGAGGATGGAGGAGCAGCAAAAGGCCATTCAAGCCTATACATCTGGCCACGATATAGGCAAAGGAGGTGGAATGCACCTGTCTCAAGCGCAGTGGAGAATGATTTCAACGTTGTGCAAGGTTCTGCAACCTTTTGAACTTGCCACACGTGAAGTCAGTTCAGACACTGCCAGCCTGAGTCAGGTCATTCCCCTCATCAGGCTTTTGCAGAAGAAGCTGGAGGCATTGAAGGAGGAGCTAAATCAGAGCGATTCCGCTAGGCATGTGGGACTTGTGGATGGAGCCCTTAATTCGCTTAACCAGGATTCACGTGTGGTCAATCTGTTGAAATCAAAGCACTACATTTTGGCCACCGTGCTCGATCCTAGATTTAAAACCTACGTTGGATCTCTCTTTCCGGCAGACACAAGTCTGCAGAGGTTCAAAGAACTGCTGGTGAGAAAATTGTCAAGTCAAGCGGAACGCGACCCGTCAACATCTCCTCCTTCACATTCTCCCGCAACTGGGGGTGCGAGGAAAAGGCTACGAATTCCGAGCCCACCCGCTGGCGGTGATGCAGGGCAGTCTGGAGCGACTGCTGATGCTGACATCTGGTCCGGACTGAAGGACCTGCCAACGATTACTGACATGTTGTCTACTGTCACTGCATATGATTCTCTCACCATTGAAAGAATGGTGGAGGATTATATGAGTGACCGCATCCAAGTAGGCACGTCAGACAGTCCGTACGTATACTGGCAGGAAAAAGAGGCAATTTGGAGGCCCTTGCACAAACTGGCTTTATTCTACCTAAGTTGCCCTCCCTCCAGTGTGTACTCCGAAAGAGTGTTTAGTGCCGCCGCTCACCTTGTCAGCAATCGGCGTACGAGGCTACTTCCAGAAAATGTGGAGAAGATGATGTTCATTAAAATGAATTATAATCAATTCCTCCATGGAGACATTCACCAGCAGCAATTGCCTCCAGAAAGTACACGGGGACCTGAGATGGTGGATTCCAGTGGAGACGAATTAATAATCTGTGAGGAGGGGGATGTACACAGTGAAAGGGGTGATGAATCGGACGATGATGATGAGGTGGACATCTTGCCTCTGTAGAGCCAGTTTGTGCAAGGAGAGATTGATTGCTTCTTTTTTGGTGGGGGCCCAAACCAACCAGTCATTTCAGTCACAGTCATGTGGCAGACCCTGTCGCTGAAATGATGGGTTCGTTAAACTGTGCATGTCCTGTTTTTACAACATAAGGGTGGGTGGGAGGGCCCAAGGACAATTCCATCTTGCACCTCTTTTTTCTTTCATTTTTCTTTGCGTCATGTGCTGTTTGGGGAGTATTTTTTGGAAGGGCCATCC
This sequence comes from Pseudophryne corroboree, assembly GCF_028390025.1. Classification (NCBI taxonomy): domain Eukaryota; kingdom Metazoa; phylum Chordata; class Amphibia; order Anura; family Myobatrachidae; genus Pseudophryne; species Pseudophryne corroboree. The sequence goes on from NC_086445.1 coordinate 272,830,923, forward strand.
TGCGTGACACTGCAGTGCCACTCCTAGATGGGCCAGGTGTTTGTGTCGGCCACTAGGGTCGCTTAGCTTAGTCGTCACACAGCTACCTCATTGCGCCTCTTTTTTTCTTTGCGTCATGTGCTGTTTGGGGAGTATTTTTTGGAAGGGCCATCCTGCGTGACACTGCAGTGCCACTCCTAGATGGGCCAGGTGTTTGTGTCGGCCACTAGGGTCGCTTAGCTTAGTCGTCACACAGCTACCTCATTGCGCCTCTTTTTTTCTTTGCGTCATGTGCCGTTTGGGGAGTATTTTTTGGAAGTGCCATCCTGCCTGACACTGCAGTGCCACTCCTAGATGGGCCAGGTGTTTGTGTCGGCCACTTGTGTCGCTTAGCTTAGCCATCCAGCGACCTCGGTGCAAATTTTAGGACTAAAAATAATATTGTGAGGTGTGAGGTGTTCAGAATAGACTGGAAATGAGTGTAAATTATGGTTATTGAGGTTAATAATACTATGGGATCAAAATGACCCCCATATTCTATGATTTAAGATGTTTTTTTTAGGGTTTTTTGAAAAAAACACCCGAATCCAAAACACAACCGATTCCGACAAAAAAAATTCGGTGAGGTTTTGCCAAAACGCGTTCGAACCCAAAACACGGCCGCGGAACCGAACCCAAAACCAAAACACAAAACCCGAAGAATTTCCGGTGCACATCACTAAGGACAACACAGCAACACTGTAAGGGACTTATTATACAGCAGCACTGTACATATGGCAGCAGAGGACACCACCACTGTGACTGGACTGATGCAGCACAACACACCACCACTGGACAGCACTGGACATATGGCAGCAGAGGACACCACCACTGTGACTGGACTGATGCAGCACAACACACCACCACTGGACAGCACTGGACATATGGCAATAGAGGACACAACCACTGTGACTGGACAGATGCAGCACAAGACACGGACACTGAGGACACTGAGAGAACGGAGACACGTCCTCTCTCTACACTCTCCAATGCCAGAGTGCCGGAGTGAAAATGGCGGTGACGCGTGGGTCCTTATATGGAATCCAAATCCTGCGAGAATTCGACAGCGGGATGATGACGTTTTGACTCGTTCTGGTTTCCGAGTCAGGCGGGAAAACCCGAGTTGTACTCGGATCCAGGCTCGAGACGTGAAGTTCAGTAGGGCTCGGTTCTCTGAGAACTGATCTCGCTCATCTCTAATTAGTAGCGCACGCAGGGGGGCTTCTGAGTACCCAGAAACCCCACCTGACCAGCCGAATTCTTTTATTCTAAGACAGAGACAGCTGTGTCTCCGTCTCAGTATAAACCGCGATCGCGACCGCTACCGCGATCACAGAAGCTGCTGCTGGCCTGCTGCTGCATGGAGCTCTCTTGTTCACAGGAGAACAGAAGTGCATAGAAAGTGCTGCTCCCTCTCCTCTTCACAATCTGGGTCGGGTATATATATAATTATATATATATATATATATATATATATATATAAGATAAACTCCGGCACTCCAGTCCTCCCCCTCAGGGTGTACCTCGCTCCGGTGCCCTCCCCAGGGAACCTGTCCCTGACATATACCAATAGCAGAAATCTGAGGCGGCACTCAGAGGCTTTGAAGTCAGTGAAAAACTATATTCGTGAGGTCAACGTTTCGGGGACCACCTCCCCGTCTTCAGGACAAACACACAGTGACAAAAGTGAACAATAAATACACACTTACCCCCCTCCTCTTTCTGATCTCCCCACCAGCGTCCGCCGCAGCCACGCCAGCCGCACTTCATGTCCGGTATTCTGTGTGTCACATCTAAGACGGAAGTGACGTATCGTTGATTCGTGGGCCGCGTGACCATGGCAACGCTGGGGGGGAAAAAGAAAAGTGAACACTTAAACTTCCGCTCTATATAATCACAATAAAATCGTGCTTCTTATGCATAAATAAAACTATGGCAGTTATCCGCTAACTGCCCTATTGTGTTAAATTAAACTACAATAAATATATATTTAAAACTTGCAATAAATATAAATACAATTCATCTAGATATTAATCAATGTGTTCACATTTACCCGTTTACTACCACCTATGAATAAATTCCTGGTGTTTAAGACCCATACATCAAAAATAATTAATTGATGACAGGATGAGTATTAACTCATATGTTAAATTAAATTGTGCAAAAACCCACCTCTATATTAACGTGTCTCTAACCATGATGCATTTGACGTTTTACTACATATTAGATGTTCTTTTTGGCTGCTACACTGCCTTGCTCTCTCTCCTTTTGTCACTCCACTTTCTCCATTTGTGTATACAATTTTTATGTATCCCACATTTTATATATTTGGGACCCCTAGATGTGACACACAGAATACCGGACATGAAGTGCGGCTGGCGTGGCTGCGGCGGACGCTGGCGGGGAGATCAGAAAGAGGAGAGGGGTAAGTGTGTATTTATTGTTCACTTTTGTCACTGTGTGTTTGTCCTGAAGACGGGGAGGTGGTCCCCGAAACGTTGACCTCACGAATATAGTTTTTCACTGACTTCAAAGCCTCTGAGTGCCGCCTCTGATTTCTGCTATTGGTATATATATATATAATAGACAACAAAGTAAGCGGCACTCTAAGTCTGTTTCAAAGTCAAGTGTATTTCACACAAAGTGGTCCGACGTTTCGGGGTCCAAACGCCCCTTTGTCAAGGTGAACAAGGTGAACATTGTTCACCTTGACAAAGGGGCGTTTGGACCCCGAAACGTCGGACCACTTTGTGTGAAATACACTTGACTTTGAAACAGACTTAGAGTGCCGCTTACTTCGTTGTCTATTATCCATCCTTACCTGAGATGGCACCTAAGCACTAAGTCTTGGAGGGGGAGTGCCGGTCCTTACAGTCTTTCTATATATATATATATATATATATATGCGTGTGTGTGTCATATGTAAATATATATTTCTAATCTCGGCCGGGAGCTCGGCGAAGACGTTTGGGAGAAAATATTTAAACTGGCTCATGCGTGCTCCCCTAGTACACTAATAGTAGAGACTCAGTACAAATTGATCTCTCGGTGGTATAGATGTCCTGACATTCTCTCTAAGATGGGTCTTGGAATCCCCAATACCTGTTGGTGCTGCTCTTCTGGCCCAGGGAGCCCGCTCCATATATGGTGGTCGTGCCCCTTACTCCAACCCTACTGGAAGGAGATACTTTCACTTTCTGCTGAAATTACAGGAGAAGAGGTACCAACGGATCCCCTGTTTTGGTTGTTTCATTACTCGTCCAAACCCATCTCGAGCTATAAACATTCCTTATTGTGCCATCTCAACAACGCCGCCAAAGCAGTGATTCCTGTCCGCTGGCGATCCTCCTCCCCTCCAACCGTTAGGGATTGGTTGGATAGAGTAGATCTTTATATGGATTTGGATGATATAACGACATCTGCTGATGGGGATTATTCATCCTTCAGGGACACGTGGGTTAGATGGCTACTTTTTAAAGATTCCCCAACCCTTAGATCCATCATCGCCTCCAGTTCTTCCACGTCCTCTTAGACAGTTCCCCACCTCAACTTACTGCTCCCCGTTGTGTAGTAGGTAAGAGACTCTCGCTTTGGACCAGGTGACTCTGATTCTGATTCTTGTTCTTATCCTTTCCCCTTTCTTTTTCTCCTCTACTTCTTTCCGTATCTTTTCTTTCCTCTTCTTCTTTATCTTGCTTCCTGATTTGTGCTAATAGGGTTAACGAGACATGTTTGACTATCAAATTATTCTTTTTTACGTGTTTGAGCTGTTATAAAACGTTGTTTACATGCTTGCCTGTTATTGGCTATAGGAGCTAGACAGGCCCGCAGTTGTATTATGATACTACTCTTTATGACAATTGTCTATATGTTAACCGTTTGTCATTGCTACTGTTTTTCCAATAAACATATTTTACACTAAATATATATTTCTATAGACACTATAAATATATGATGTGAACACCGCTATTAAAAGCTGTTTAAAACGAGTCCCTGGAGTGCCGTGCCTGTTGTGGAGGTATATGGATTGTTTGCACTGGGCCCCGGGACCAGCTGTTTCTAAGCAAGGAGTGCCGGCTGAATTGGAATGATATATATATAGATATATATAGATATATATATATATATATATATTATAGAATAGCAGAGGTGCAGCACTCACAAGCACTTAATAAAAGGAATCACGGACACAGAATTGTGCAGCAACGTTTCAATCCTTTAAGGATTTTATGCTATATATATATCTACATTGGTGATCAAGTCATCTCTTTATTTGCTACGTGTACCGCACACACCGTTTCTGTATATATATATATATATATATATATATATATATATATAAAATACTTTGATTGATTATGTCAGTATTTATCGTTGCATCTTGACCAGCTGTTATAGCAGCACCTTTGCCTAATATATCCACACTGTTACGTTTTATCGGGATCATATGGTTCTTAGCATGTTGCATAATTAATGTAGTAGTACACTTGCTAGGTATTTGTATATCAGCTAGCGATTTTGTTTTTGTCTGCTATTCCAATATGTATGTGTTTTTTATATGATTGTTATTGTTTCGATGTTGCTTTGGGGACAGGTGCCGTCTGACGCTCTTTGTAGTGCGCCATGACATCACCCGCTATGCGCCCGCCGGGTGTGCAGTCCCGCCGTAGCGCTTGGTTTACACGTGGTGATCACCTATTTAAGGTATGTTGTGTTCAATGTGTTTGTATTACCTGACGAAAATGCCACAGTATTAAAACGGGCATTGAAATGTTGTATTTCTATCTAAGTCTCAAGTGTCAATCATTGGAGTGCCGCACCACCTCTGCTGTTTGTGTATCCATTCGTGAGGGCACCCAATGTATCTTTATTCCTAGTGGCTGTGCCGCACCCCTGCCTCTTGTGTGTATGTGTATATATATATATATATATATACTCTCTATATCTATAGATATATATTTACTCTATATCTATAGAGATCTACTCTATATTAGTGATGAGCGAGGTTCGGTTTTACTCGGTTTTACTCGGTTTTCAAAACGGCATCTTATTGGCTATCCAAAACACGTGACATCCGTGAGCCAATAAGATGTCGTTTTGAGAACCGAGTAAAACCGAGTAAAACCGAGTAAAACCGAATCCGCTCATCACTACTCTATATCTATAGATATATATCTACATTGGTGATCAGGTCATCTCTTTATTTGCTACGTGTACCGCACACACCGTTTCTGTGTATATATATATATATATATATATATATATGTACTCTCTATATCTATAGATATATATCTACTCTATATCTATAGAGATATACTCTATATCTCTAGATATATATCTACTCTATATCTTTTACAGTGTAATATATCTACAGGTCAAGTAACCCTTGGGACCAGGAGCATTCCAGATATGGGATTTTCCGGACAACAGAATACCTGTTATCTGGACGGGTCCCGGGGGTCCGCAGTGGGTCTGTCGCATTGGTGGGGGGACCCGGGGGTCAGCAGTGCGTCGGCAGGGGGATCCTGGGGATCCGCGGTGGGTCCTTACAGTAGTGACAGTGAGGGAATGGCTGTAAAGCCAATCCACCACATGTCTGTGATTGGCCACGGACTCCAGTAATGTCATGACGCCGGCACACATCATGATGTTACAACAGGGCTGAAATATTCCGGTTTTCGGAATATTTTGGTTAATGGGTATCCATATATATATATATATACTAATATGGAATCCTCCCTCAGTAAATCGTGCATTTGCCCCTGCTAATGAATTCGGCATCCAAATTTATCCGGTAGTTTTTGCGTGATGCCTGAACAAACAGACGGACAGACAGACCAAAATTCTATGTTTTTTTGTCTCCCTAGTTTAGAGACATCCATCTATCTATCTATCTATCTATCTATCTATCTATCTATCTATCTATCTATCTATCTATCTATCTATCTATCTATCTATCTATCTATCTATCCATCTATCCTCACATATCTCTCTCTCTCTCTCTTTCTCTCTCTCTCTCTCTATATATATATATATACACAGTATATACAGTATATTGATATACACACACAAACACGCAAACTTTGCAGACTCAAGCGCTGCGTGATTTAGTCATACATTTGCAAATAATTTTAAAGAGCAGGCAACCCGTTACAAGTGGAAATTAGGCAAACATAATGCGTATGTTGATGAGTATTCATTTCATAAGAAGATAAATACATCACGTATATTATAGATTCAAACCTAACTTTCACTCTTCTAAATGCTTGTGAATCGCAAAGACGCTGACATGATTATATTGATGTACTCCCAAAGTGATAAATCTGATATGTGGCGGAAAGTGTATGCCTCGTCTGACACTTAATGACAGAAATTGGATTTCTCCATTACCTTTCAAGAAACTGTTCATTGGTTTTTTATTGCAAGAAGATCATTTTCTAAAATATTACGCCCCAAAGAGACTTGCCACATCTTTTAAGTCATATAGTGTCTCCCTGTACATTACGTCGAGGGCATTGTGCAAATCTGTTTCTGAAACATGCTGAAATGTACTGTGTATTCAGAAGTGTTCATCATGGTACTGCATAAAAATGAAACCAGTTATTTGTTTCTACAGATGTAGCCATGCTCATCTAACCAACCGTGTGGCGTGTAGTGCGAAAAACTAGTCACATAACATTTGCCTGCTCCTTGTCGCAGCATGGTATATTCAATTACAGTGTAATGAATTAAGGGGGTAATTCTGAGTTGACCGCAGCAGCAAGTTTGTTAGCAATTGGGCAAAACCATATGCACTGCAGGGGGGGCAGATATAACATCTGCAGAGAGAGTTAGATTTGGGTGGGTTGTTTTGTTTCTGTGCAGGGTAAATACTGGCTGCTTTATTTTTACACTGCAATTTATATTTCAGTTTGAATACACCCCACCCAAATCTAACTCTCTCTGCACATGTTATATCTGCCCCCCCCCCCCCCCCCTGCAGTGCACATGGGCCCTCATTCCGAGTCGTTCGCTCGGTATTTTTCATCGCATCGCAGTGAAATTCCGCTTAGTGCGCATGCGCAATATTCGCACTGCGACTGCGCCAAGTATCTTTGCTATGAAGAAAGTATTTTTACTCACGGCTTTTTCATCGCTCCGGCGATCGTAATGTGATTGACAGGAAATGGGTGTTACTGGGCGGAAACACAGCGTTTCATGGGCGTGTGGCTGAAAACGCTACCGTTTCCGGAAAAAACGCAGGAGTGGCCGGAGAAACGGGGGAGTGGTTGGGCGAACGCTGGGTGTGTTTGTGACGTCAAACCAGGAACGACAAGCACTGAACTGATCGCACAGGCAGAGTAAGTCTGAAGCTACTCTAAAACTGCTAAGTAGTTTGTGATCGCAATATTGCGAATACATCGGTCGCAATTTTAAGATGCTAAGATACACTCCCAGTAGGCGGCGGCTTAGCGTGTGTAACTCTGCTAAATTCGCCTTGCGACCGATCAACTCGGAATGAGGGCCATGGTTTTGCCCAACTGCTAACAAATTTGCTGCTGCAATCAACTCAGAATTAGGTCCTAAGTCTCCATCGGGTGCAATACTGTTGTTCCTCCACCAGGTGTTGCTTTTGAAAACCACCACTGCGCATGTGTGAACTCTCTATTGTAAAGTCAAACAATCTTTGTAGTTTAAGAACTACTTTTTTAGATGATCTCTACATTAATTAGAAATGTGAACACAGAAAAACATTGGCTCAGCGCCTTCAACACACACAAAGAAAAGCACAGTCCAGAGTTCTACACAGCTCTCTAAAAGAAAAAAAAAATCATTACAATCAGTGATAGAGTTAGGACACACAGCACTATAAAAAAATAATACAATGAGCGACATCACTATGTCACTGCAGGTGTCAGTCACCTGTCTCCATTGCTCTCTAGGCATAATGGTATCTCTGATGGTTACCATGCCCATGAGCTAGGGTTCAAATCCCACAAAAGGACACACTTGTATTGTATATTTGTGTAAAAATTAGCATCCACAGTTTTTATTCTAATTTTGACTGTATGCAGACTCAGACATGCACACAGATATACAAAGTATGACAGAACTTGGATTTGGAAAACTAGAAAAAAAAACTGTGGATGCTAATTTTTATACAGATATAATGCTACTTTTTACACACATAGAAACATAGAAACATAGAATTTGACGGCAGATAAGAACCACTTGCCCATCTAGTCTGCCCCTTTTACTTTTTATCCTTTAGGTAATCTCAACCCTTTTTGAACCTTAATTCTTTGTAAGGATATTCATATGCCTATCCCAAGCATGTTTAAATTGCCCTACAGTCTTAGCCTCTACCACCTCTGATGGGAGGCTATTCCATTTATCCACTACCCTTTCTGTGAAGTAATTTTTCCTTAAATTTCCCCTGAACCTGCCTCCCTCCAGTTTCAGTGTATGTCCTTGAGTTCTAATACGTCTCTTCCTTTGAAGAATGTTTCCCTCCTGAACTTTGTTAAAACCTTTGGTATATTTGAAAGTTTCTATCATGTCCCCCCTTTCCCTTCTCTCCTCCAAACTATACATGTTAAGATCTTTATGCTTTCTGGGTAAGTTTTGTGATGTAGGCCATGCACCATTTTAGTTGCCCTTCTTTGTACACTCTCTAATGTATTTATATCCTTCTGGAGATATGGTCTCCAGAACTGGACACAGTATTCCAGATGGGGCCGTACCAATGACCTATACAGTGGCATTATCACTTCTCTTTTCCTGCTACTGATTCCTCTCCCTATGCAACCAAGCATCTGACTTGCCTTTCTCATTGCTTTGTTGCATTGCTTTCCTGCGTTTAAGTCACTTGAAATAGTGACTCCTAAATCCCTTTCCTCCTCAGTAGTTTCCATTATAGTACCCTTGATACTATATTTAGCCTTTGGGTTTTTGAGAGCCACGTTTTTGAGATATACAATACAAGAGTGGCTTTCAAATTACAAAAGTGTTATCTTTATTAGAGATGAGCGGGTTCGGTTTCTCTGAATCCGAACCCGCACGAACTTCATGTTTTTTTTCACGGGTCCGAGCGACTCGGATCTTCCCGCCTTGCTCGGTTAACCCGAGCGCGCCCGAACGTCATCATGACGCTGTCGGATTCTCGCGAGACTCGGATTCTATATAAGGACTCGAGCCGCGCGTCGCCGCCATTTTCACACGTGCATTGAGATTGATAGGGAGAGGACGTGGCTGGCGTCCTCTCCATTTAGATTAGGAGAGAGAGAGAGAGATTGACCTGAGGCTGATACTGTAGAAGAGAGTGCAGAGTTTAGTGACTGACCACAGTGACCACCAGCAGTGCAGTTGTTTTATTTAATATATCCGTTCTCTGCCTGAAAAAAACGGTACACACAGTGACTCAGTCACATACCATATCTGTGTGCACTGCTCAGCCCAGTGTGCTGCATGCCTGCATCATCTATGTATATATTATATATCTGACTGTGCTCAGCTCACACAGCTTATAATTGTGGGGGAGACTGGGGAGCACTGCAGTGCCAGTTATAGGTTATAGCAGGAGCCAGGAGTACAAGACAGTCACATACCATATCTGTGTGCACTGCTCAGCCCAGTGTGCTGCATCATCTATGTATATATTATATATCTGACTGTGCTCAGCTCACACAGCTTATAATTGTGGGGGAGACTGGGGAGCACTGCAGTGCCAGTTATAGGTTATAGCAGGAGCCAGGAGTACATATTATATTAAAATTAAACAGTGCACACTTTTGCTGCAGGAGTGCCACTGCCAGTGTGACTGACCAGTGACCTGACCACACTGACCACCAGTATAGTTAGTAGTATACTATATTGTGATTGCCTGAAAAAGTTAAACACTCGTCGTGTGACTTCACTTGTGTGGTGTTTTTTTTTTTATTCTATAAAAAACTCATTCTGCTGACAGACAGTGTCCAGCAGGTCCGTCATTATATAATATATATACCTGTCCGGCTGCAGTAGTGATATATATATATTTTTTATATCATTATTTATCATCCAGTCGCAGCAGACACAGTACGGTAGTTCACGGCTGTAGCTACCTCTGTGTCGGCACTCGGCAGTCCATCCATAATTGTATACCACCTACCCGTGGTTTTTTTTTCTTTCTTCTTTATACATACATACTACTACATCTCTTTATCAACCAGTCTATATTAGCAGCAGACACAGTACAGTACGGTAGTTCACGGCTGTGGCTACCTCTGTGTCGGCACTCGGCAGTCCGTCCATAATTGTATACCACCTAACCGTGGTTTTTTTTTCTTTCTTCTTCATACATACATACTACGACATCTCTTTATCAACCAGTCTATATTAGCAGCAGACACAGTACAGTACGGTAGTTCACGGCTGTGGCTACCTCTGTGTCGGCACTCGGCAGTCCGTCCATAATTGTATACCACCTAACCGTGGTTTTTTTTTCTTTCTTCTTTATACATACATACTACGACATCTCTTTATCAACCAGTCTATATTAGCAGCAGACACAGTACAGTACGGTAGTTCACGGCTGTGGCTACCTCTGTGTCGGCACTCGGCAGTCCGTCCATAATTGTATACCACCTACCCGTGGTTTTTTTTTCTTTCTTCTTTATACATACATACTACGACATCTCTTTATCAACCAGTCTATATTAGCAGCAGACACAGTACAGTACGGTAGTTCACGGCTGTGGCTACCTCTGTGTCGGCACTCGGCAGTCCGTCCATAATTGTATACCACCTACCCGTGGTTTTTTTTTCTTTCTTCTTCATACATACATACTACGACATCTCTTTATCAACCAGTCTATATTAGCAGCAGACACAGTACAGTACGGTAGTTCACGGCTGTGGCTACCTCTGTGTCGGCACTCGGCAGTCCGTCCATAATTGTATACCACCTAACCGTGGTTTTTTTTTTTTCTTCTTCATACATACATACTACGACATCTCTTTATCAACCAGTCTATATTAGCAGCAGACACAGTACAGTACGGTAGTTCACGGCTGTGGCTACCTCTGTGTCGGCACTCGGCAGTCCGTCCATAATTGTATACTAGTATCCATCCATCTCCATTGTTTACCTGAGGTGCCTTTTAGTTGTGCCTATTAAAATATGGAGAACAAAAATGTTGAGGTTCCAAAATTAGGGAAAGATCAAGATCCACTTCCACCTCGTGCTGAAGCTGCTGCCACTAGTCATGGCCGAGACGATGAAATGCCAGCAACGTCGTCTGCCAAGGCCGATGCCCAATGTCATAGTACAGAGCATGTCAAATCCAAAACACCAAATATCAGTAAAAAAAGGACTCCAAAACCTAAAATAAAATTGTCGGAGGAGAAGCGTAAACTTGCCAATATGCCATTTACCACACGGAGTGGCAAGGAACGGCTGAGGCCCTGGCCTATGTTCATGGCTAGTGGTTCAGCTTCACATGAGGATGGAAGCACTCAGCCTCTCGCTAGAAAAATGAAAAGACTCAAGCTGGCAAAAGCACAGCAAAGAACTGTGCATTCTTCGAAATCCCAAATCCACAAGGAGAGTCCAATTGTGTCGGTTGCGATGCCTGACCTTCCCAACACTGGACGTGAAGAGCATGCGCCTTCCACCATTTGCACGCCCCCTGCAAGTGCTGGAAGGAGCACCCGCAGTCCAGTTCCTGATAGTCAGATTGAAGATGTCAGTGTTGAAGTACACCAGGATGAGGAGGATATGGGTGTTGCTGGCGCTGGGGAGGAAATTGACCAGGAGGATTCTGATGGTGAGGTGGTTTGTTTAAGTCAGGCACCCGGGGAGACACCTGTTGTCGGTGGGAGGAATATGGCCGTTGACATGCCAGGTGAAAATACCAAAAAAATCAGCTCTTCGGTGTGGAGGTATTTCAACAGAAATGCGGACAACAGGTGTCAAGCCGTGTGTTCCCTTTGTCAAGCTGTAATAAGTAGGGGTAAGGACGTTAACCACCTCGGAACATCCTCCCTTATACGTCACCTGCAGCGCATTCATAATAAGACAGTGACAAGTTCAAAAACTTTGGGTGACAGCGGAAGCAGTCCACTGACCAGTAAATCCCTTCCTCTTGTAACCAAGCTCACGCAAACCACCCCACCAACTCCCTCAGTGTCAATTTCCTCCTTCCCCAGGAATGCCAATAGTCCTGCAGGCCATGTCACTGGCAATTCTGACGATTCCTCTCCTGCCTGGGATTCCTCCGATGCATCCTTGCGTGTAACGCCTACTGCTGCTGGCGCTGCTGTTGTTGCTGCTGGGAGTCGATGGTCATCCCAGAGGGGAAGTCGTAAGCCCACTTGTACTACTTCCAGTAAGCAATTGACTGTTCAACAGTCCTTTGCGAGGAAGATGAAATATCACAGCAGTCATCCTGCTGCAAAGCGGATAACTGAGGCCTTGACAACTATGTTGGTGTTAGACGTGCGTCCGGTATCCGCCGTTAGTTCACAGGGAACTAGACAATTTATTGAGGCAGTGTGCCCCCGTTACCAAATACCATCTAGGTTCCACTTCTCTAGGCAGGCGATACCGAGAATGTACACGGACGTCAGAAAAAGACTCACCAGTGTCCTAAAAAATGCAGTTGTACCCAATGTCCACTTAACCACGGACATGTGGACAAGTGGAGCAGGGCAGGGTCAGGACTATATGACTGTGACAGCCCACTGGGTAGATGTATGGACTCCCGCCGCAAGAACAGCAGCGGCGGCACCAGTAGCAGCATCTCGCAAACGCCAACTCTTTCCTAGGCAGGCTACGCTTTGTATCACCGGTTTCCAGAATACGCACACAGCTGAAAACCTCTTACGGCAACTGAGGAAGATCATCGCGGAATGGCTTACCCCAATTGGACTCTCCTGTGGATTTGTGGCATCGGACAACGCCAGCAATATTGTGTGTGCATTAAATATGGGCAAATTCCAGCACGTCCCATGTTTTGCACATACCTTGAATTTGGTGGTGCAGAATTATTTAAAAAACGACAGGGGCGTACAAGAGATGCTGTCGGTGGCCAGAAAAATTGCGGGACACTTTCGGCGTACAGGCACCACGTACAGAAGACTGGAGCACCACCAAAAACTACTGAACCTGCCCTGCCATCATCTGAAGCAAGAAGTGGTAACGAGGTGGAATTCAACCCTCTATATGCTTCAGAGGTTGGAGGAGCAGCAAAAGGCCATTCAAGCCTATACAATTGAGCACGATATAGGAGGTGGAATGCACCTGTCTCAAGCGCAGTGGAGAATGATTTCAACGTTGTGCAAGGTTCTGATGCCCTTTGAACTTGCCACACGTGAAGTCAGTTCAGACACTGCCAGCCTGAGTCAGGTCATTCCCCTCATCAGGCTTTTGCAGAAGAAGCTGGAGACATTGAAGGAGGAGCTAACACGGAGCGATTCCGCTAGGCATGTGGGACTTGTGGATGGAGCCCTTAATTCGCTTAACCAGGATTCATGGGTGGTCAATCTGTTGAAATCAGAGCACTACATTTTGGCCACCGTGCTCGATCCTAGATTTAAAGCCTACCTTGGATCTCTCTTTCCGGCAGACACAAGTCTGCTGGGGTTGAAAGACCTGCTGGTGAGAAAATTGTCAAGTCAAGCGGAACGCGACCTGTCAACATCTCCTCCTTCACATTCTCCCGCAACTGGGGGTGCGAGGAAAAGGCTCAGAATTCCGAGCCCACCCGCTGGCGGTGATGCAGGGCAGTCTGGAGCGACTGCTGATGCTGACATCTGGTCCGGACTGAAGGACCTGACAACGATTACGGACATGTCGTCTACTGTCACTGCATATGATTCTCTCACCATTGAAAGAATGGTGGAGGATTATATGAGTGACCGCATCCAAGTAGGCACGTCACACAGTCCATACTTATACTGGCAGGAAAAAGAGGCAATTTGGAGGCCATTGCACAAACTGGCTTTATTCTACCTAAGTTGCCCTCCCACAAGTGTGTACTCCGAAAGAGTGTTTAGTGCCGCCGCTCACCTTGTCAGCAATCGGCGTACGAGGTTACATCCAGAAAATGTGGAGAAGATGATGTTCATTAAAATGAATTATAATCAATTGCTCCGCGGAGACATTGACCAGCAGCAATTGCCTCCACAAAGTACACAGGGAGCTGAGATGGTGGATTCCAGTGGGGACGAATTGATAATCTGTGAGGAGGGGGATGTACACGGTGATATATCGGAGGGTGATGATGAGGTGGACATCTTGCCTCTGTAGAGCCAGTTTGTGCAAGGAGAGATTAATTGCTTCTTTTTTGGGGGGGGTCCAAACCAACCCGTCATATCAGTCACAGTCGTGTGGCAGACCCTGTCACTGAAATGATGGGTTGGTTAAAGTGTGCATGTCCTGTTTTGCTTATACAACATAAGGGTGGGTGGGAGGGCCCAAGGACAATTCCATCTTGCACCTCTTTTTTCTTTTATTTTTCTTTGCGTCATGTGCTGTTTGGGGAGGTTTTTTTGGAAGGGACATCCTGCGTGACACTGCAGTGCCACTCCTAAATGGGCCCGGTGTTTGTGTCGGCCACTAGGGTCGCTAATCTTACTCACACAGTCAGCTACCTCATTGCGCCTCTTTTTTTCTTTGCGTCATGTGCTGATTGGGGAGGTTTTTTTGGAAGGGACATCCTGCGTGACACTGCAGTGCCACTCCTAAATGGGCCCGGTGTTTGTGTCGGCCACTAGGGTCGCTAATCTTACTCACACAGTCAGCTACCTCATTGCGCCTCTTTTTTTCTTTGCGTCATGTGCTGATTGGGGAGGGTTTTTTGGAAGGGACATCCTGCGTGACACTGCAGTGCCACTCCTAAATGGGCCCGGTGTTTGTGTCGGCCACTAGGGTCGCTAATCTTACTCACACAGTCAGCTACCTCATTGCGCCTCTTTTTTTCTTTGCGTCATGTGCTGATTGGGGAGGGTTTTTTGGAAGGGACATCCTGCGTGACACTGCAGTGCCACTCCTAAATGGGCCCGGTGTTTGTGTCGGCCACTAGGGTCGCTTATCTTACTCACACAGTCAGCTACCTCATTGCGCCTCTTTTTTTCTTTGCGTCATGTGCTGATTGGGGAGGGTTTTTTGGAAGGGACATCCTGCGTGACACTGCAGTGCCACTCCTAAATGGGCCCGGTGTTTGTGTCGGCCACTAGGGTCGCTAATCTTACTCACACAGTCAGCTACCTCATTGCGCCTCTTTTTTTCTTTGCGTCATGTGCTGATTGGGGAGGGTTTTTTGGAAGGGACATCCTGCGTGACACTGCAGTGCCACTCCTAAATGGGCCCGGTGTTTGTGTCGGCCACTAGGGTCGCTTATCTTACTCACACAGTCAGCTACCTCATTGCGCCTCTTTTTTTCTTTGCATCATGTGCTGATTGGGGAGGGTTTTTTGGAAGGGACATCCTGCGTGACACTGCAGTGCCACTCCTAGATGGGCCAGGTGTTTGTGTCGGCCACTAGTGTCGCTTAGCTTAGTCATCCAGCGACCTTGGTGCAAATTTTAGGACTAAAAATAATATTGTGAGGTGTGAGGTATTCAGAATAGACTGAAAATGAGTGGAAATTATGGTTTTTGAGGTTAATAATAATATGGGATCAAAATGACCCCCAAATTCTATGATTTAAGCTGTTTTTTAGTGTTTTTTTAAAAAAACACCCGAATCCAAAACACACCCGAATCCGACAAAAAAAATTCGGTGAGGTTTTGCCAAAACGCGGTCGAACCCAAAACACGGCCGCGGAACCGAACCCAAAACCAAAACACAAAACCCGAAAAATTTCAGGCGCTCATCTCTAATCTTTATGAGACTGATTGATGGGTCTATTTACTAAGCCTTCAATGGAGATAAAGTCGCTGGAGATAAAGTACCAGCCAATCGGCTCCTAACTGTCATTTTTCAAGCACAGCCTGTGGCATGTTAGTTAAGAGCCGATTGGCTGGTACTTTATCTCCAGCGACTTTATCTCCATTGAAGGCTTAGTAAATAGACCCCTGAGTTTACTGTATTTCTTCCTGGGCCTTCCCATTGCTCAATAGGCAGCCTCCCCCACCACTAATCCCTCCCTCTGTGAGACTTGTGGTGTCATGGACTGGGTGTACTGCTTAGTAAATGATAAACACAACACTACTGTATGTAAATGAATGGCTCATGCTGGCTTTAGTTGGGGGAAGGGAACACAGAAGGCACATTCATTTGTAAGGCATATTAGCATTGTGCATGCACCAAGATATTGAGAGATGCCTGGCGTGAGTGAGCCGTCAGTTGCCAGTCAGCTCTGCTAACGTTAGGCGTCTGTTTTGCCATAAATGCATTTTATACGAATTGCTATGTGAATAGGATGTACAATCAGCTTCTGCTGATTAAAATTATATGTAAAATGTCTATATTCAGTGTGCGAGTCCGGCTGTATCTGCATAAGAAGAGCTATGTTACAGTGATTTCCAGGAAGACACTGTAACATAGAATTTTGTTAGCTGATACATCCGCATTTCACCAAGAATATAGCATGCCGCCTGTGGCGGATTTCCCTCTAGGCACGTGAGGGCGCCACATGCACAGGGCGGAACATGAGGATCTGTCTCCCCTTACTCTCTCCACACGGACTGCCAACAGCAGGACTGTTTTTTTGTTTTTTTTTTCACTAAGAAGAGGGAAGATTCTGGGGAGGCCGGGAGGAAGAAGGAGCATTGAGCAGGTGGGCGGAGCTACAGGGGACCCAAGCAGAAGCAGCTAAAGAAGATCCCCAGGGGCTGCTTGTGAAGTAAGCTCTGTATGTGTGCAGTGTTTGCCTGTATACAGTGTGTATACTATATGTGTACTGTGTGTATATGTGTGCAGTCTGTGCGTGTGTATGTGTAGAGATGTGCCCTGTATCACAGGGCACATCAGAGCGGCAGTATGCAGGGGATTTGTATCCCTTGCAGTTCCAGGCCATGGACAGCACTGGGGCAGCTTTTCTGTATCCAGCGCTGGTTGTGCCTCAGCGGCGGGTGTCCGGTGCAGGGACAGTGTATTGGTTCCCTGCACCGGACGAGAAGTGGCGACGGGCAGGGGCGTTTTAAACTTGCCAATAATTTGTCCGCCAATGAGGAGCGCCGGCCGCGTCATTTCAAATCCGGCACCCTACGCGAACCAATCACGGCATGCGGGGTGCCAGCCAATCACGGGCGGCCGTGGTGAGCCAATCAGTGCTCGCTGTGTCGTAGGACCTGCCCCAGGCGAGTGACATCAGACGCCCGCCGGGACGAGAAGAAGACAGGATGCCGCGCCGATGAGCGGTGAAGAGTCGGGCGGCGCCGGACTGAAGAGGACGCCGCAGAGGGAGTTCCAGAGGCTGCGGAAGAGGCCAGAAGACGCCGGGCTCCTGAAAGAAGATGTCCAGCGGCGGCTGGAAACTGAGAAGAGGCGGCGGTGCCGCTGGCCAGGACGGGCCAGCGGCAGAAGAGCGCCGCTGAGGACCCGGAGAGGCCACCAGGGTAGGAATGCAAAAGAGCTAACGAAGCTTCCCCCTGGTGCCTCTCCCAATGGTCAGGTAGGACCTCGGTGCAGGCACCTGTCACCTAACCCCCTCCCTAGACCATCAGGGTTCAGGCATTAGGCCCGCGGGGACAGTCAGGCCACAGGCCTGTGGCGCAGCAGGCGGGCACTAGGCCCGTGGGGTAATATCAGGCATTAGGCCTGGGGACACATTAGGGGGCATTAGGCCCTAGTTGAAGTGCGGCACCTAGGGTATATATAGTAACATAGTATTTAAGGTTGAATAGAGGCAAATTGCCCATCGTGTTCAACCTGTTTTAAGTTGTGATGATTCTACACACTTGAATAATATTTTATGCTAGTTGGCTACCATAACTCATGTTACCCCCGAATTAACCACGTTGATATTTTAAGTATTATAACCTTGGATAGCTTTTTCATTCAGAAATTTATCCGTTCCTTTTTTTAATCCAATTACAGAGTCCTCCATTACCATCTTCTCCAGCAGGGAATTCCACATCCTGATTGCCCTAACAGTGAAGAACCCCTTCCTCCGTTACGTTCGGAACTTTCTCTCCTCCAGTCGCAGCGAGTGCCCACGTGTCCTAAACTGTGTTCTTTTAATAAATAATTCCTCTGATAACTCTTTGTGATGTCCCTTTACATATTTGAAGATATTAATAATATCTACTCTTAGGCGCCTCTTTTCTAGTGTATACATATTCAGCCTAGTAAGTCTTTCCTTATAGTCCAGTCCTTCTAGGCCTTTAATCAATTTAGTAGCTCACCTTTGAATACTTTCGAGTTCACTGATGTCTTTTTTATACAATGGTGCCCAAAACTGAACACAATATTCCAGGTGCGGACGTACCAATGCCTTATGCATCGGCATGATTACATCCGAGTCCCTTGTCTCAATTCCCCTTTTTATGCATGCTAGCACCTTACTTGCCTTCTTTACTGCATTTTGACATTGTGTATGGTTATTAAGCCTATTATCAATGAATACCCCCAAATCTTTTTCCAACTCTGTTTCCCCTAGGCGTTCCCCATTTAATATGTAGGATGCAAGTTTGTTTTTAGTCCCAAAATGCATAACCTTGCATTTGTCTGTATTGAACCTCATTTTCCATTAAGACGCCCAGAGTTCAAGTTTAGATAGATCATTCTGCAAGGACTCCACATCCAATTCTGAATTAATTACCTTACACAGTTTAGAATCATCTGCAAAGATTGACACTGTGCTTTCCAGGCCTATTTCTAGGTCATTGATAAATATGTTGAACAGTAGTGGTCCGAGTACGGACCCTTGTGGTATTCCGCTAACTACTGGGGACCAGGTTGAGGACCACTCTCTTGACCACTACTCGCTGTAACCTGCTATCCAACCAGCTGCTTATCCATGTGCAAATAGTTTTTCCTAGGCCAAGCTCCTTTAATTTGATCATCAGTCTCCTGTGAGGAACTGTATCGAAGGCTTTCGCAAAATCGAGGAAGACCGCATCCACTGCTTTTCCTTGATCAAGATTATTGCTCACTTCCTCGTAGAAGCTAATTAAGTAAGTCTGACATGACCTGTCCTTCACAAACCCATGCTGGTTCTTGCTAATAATCCTAGCGGACTGTAGATACTTCTGTATGCTGTCCCTTAGAATTCCTTCCAATATTTTCCCCACTATAGATGTTAAACTAACTGGTCTGTAGTTTCCCGGAAGATTTTTGGATCCCTTTTTAAATAATGGCACTTCCTCAGCTATACGCCAATCCTTCGGTACCATGCCTGATCTAATTGAACTATTGAAAATCAAGTATAGGGGTCGTGTTAGTTGTGAACTAAGCTCCATAAGAACCCTCGGGTGAAGTCCATCAGGACCAGGTGATTTATTCATCTTAATTTTGCTTAGTCTCTCCCGGACTACTTCTTTGCTTCAACAAGTGTCGAACCATGAATCATTACTGTCACAATTGTTATGCTCTACTCCCACCATCAGTTCTTCACTGGTGAATACTGATGAAAAGAATTTGTTCAGTATTTCCGCTTTTATTTCGTCATCATTTATCAATTCTCCTAATTCATCTTTTAATGGACCTTTATTCTCCTTTTTTAACCTTTTACCGTTTATGTATTTAAAAAACTTTTTATGATTGGTTTTACTCTCTATAGCGATTTGCTTTTCATTATCCATTTTAGCTGCTCTTATTGCTTTTTTGCATTTCTTATTACACTACTTGTAATACTTGAAAGACTCCTTCTTTCCATTAGATTTAAATGCTTCGAAAGCCCACTTTTTTTTATCCATTTCTGCCTTAACCTTATTGTTAAGCCACATCGGTTTAAGTTTAATACTCCTGTGTTTACTACCCATGGGAATAAAGTTATGAATATTGCTATCCAGCAACCCTTTTAAAACATCCCACATTTCCAAAGTGTTCTTGTTATTAAACAGAACCTCCCACTCTATGTCGTTAAGTGCACATCTAAGCATACTGAAATTAGCCTTCCTAAAGTTAAAAGTTTTGGTGGAACCCCTGTAGCTATGTTTCCTGAAACTGATGTCGAATGTGATCATATAGTGATCACTGTTACCCAAAGTCTCCCCAACTTTAGTTTTTGATATAATGTCCACATTATTAGTAATTACTAGATCCAGGGTAGTTTTAGCCCTAGTTGGGTCCTCGACTACTTGAGACAAGTAGTGATCCCTAAACATATTTAAGAACTTGCTGCCCCTCGCTTTAGCACATGAATCATTACTCCAGTTTATATTTGGGTAATTAAAATCCCCAATCACAAGGATGTCCCCCAATCCCGCAGCCATTTTGATTTGCTGCAATAGTTGTTCTTCCGCATGTATGCTAATATCCGGCTGTTTGTAGCACATGCCTATGACTAGTTTTTTTGCATCAATTCCCCCACTTGAGATTTCAACCCATAGTGACTCCACATTATCGCCTGTCTCCTCATAGATAACCTCCTTTAGGTATGGTTTAAGTGATTGTTTAACATAAAGACATACACCTCCTCCTCTTTTGTTAGCCCTGTCCCTCCTGAAAAGAGAATACCCCTCCAAGTTAGCAACCCAGTTGTTTGAGTCGTCCCACCATGTTTCCGTAATACCTATAATGTCATACTCAGCCTTTGATGCTAACAATTCCAATTCCCCCATTTTACCTGCTAGACTTCTTGCATTTGCAAGCATACATTTTAGTTTATCGGTTCCTTTATTTGTTTGTTTTCCTAAAGATTTCCCATCCTGGTTAACTAGTGCATCCGTAGAGTTACTGATACAGACTGTCCTTCTCGCTCCCTCTCCAACGCCACCGTACTTAGTATTGCCCACCTTACTTTTCTCTTGGGTCAACCCAATGTTCCCATCTAAATTCACCGCCCTGACATAAGTATTTTCCCTTAAGTCCCGTACACATTTTCTATAGGCTGCAATGATGACACATAATTGTTATTATTTAATGCTTTAGCAATACCTTTCTTAACACCCTTATTAGAACCCATGTAAATACCCTTACCGGCTGCACTTTCCCTCCCCCTTCTCCACCCCCTTTTATCTCACTACCACCACCATCGCTGCATGACCCATAGTTTCTAGCTAAACCCTCCCCCCAGGCTCCTAGTTTAAAAGCTCCTCCAACCTACTAACCATCCTACCCCCTAGTACTGCAGCCCCTTCCTCATTCAGGTGCAATCCGTCACGAGAAAAAAGATGGCGCCTGACTGAGAAGTCCGCCCAGTGTTCCCAGAACACAAACCCCTCTTTCCTACACCCCTCTTTCCGATGATGATTTTTACCTAACCGGTGAAGGTCGCCGCCACCCTGGGAGTATCCTCTTTTCCTTTGGAAAAGAGTTGATACTCCTTTATTTATCTCCTTTCCTCGTCCATCATCAACATCTGGAAGGGTATCGCCGTGTCCGGGTCCAAGTGCAGTTTCCAGGTTCGTTGAAGATTCCGTGACCTGAAGGTGAGAGAGTGCGGCGCCTGGTAAGTGGTGAGTCTACTCCTGCACGGCAGCAGGCACTACACCGCACTGCCTCCACTCTCACATATGTATATATGTATGTATGTATGTATGTATGTATGTATGTGCAGTGTTTGTGTGCAATGTATGTATGTGTGCAGTGTTTGTCTGTATACAGTGTGTATACTGTATGTGTATTGTGTGTATATGTGTGCAGTCTGTGTGTGTGTGTGTGTCTGTATGTATGTGTGTATGTGCAGTGTTTGTGTGCAGTGTGTTTATGTATACAGTGTGTATACTGTATGTGTACTGTGTGTATATGTGTGCAGTCTGTGTGTGTGTGTGTGTGTGTGTGTGTGTGAATGTAAATATGTATGTATGTATGTATGTATGTATGTATGTGCAGTGTCTGTATGCATGTGCAATATTTGCATGTGTACAGTACAATGTGTACATGTGTAGTGTGTGTGTCTGCATATGAGCAGTGTTTCTATGTGCAATGTTTGTAAATGTACAGTGTTTGTATGTGCAGGGTGTGAGCAGTAGGGGAACAGTTTGTGGGGGGAGGGGGTGATTGGGTAATGTGGGGTGGGGAAGCAATTATGTGGGCAGCAGGGCTGTAACTAAGGGCGGACAGACGATGCTTTGCACACAGTGCATTTGTGCATAGTCTGCATCCTCCCATATTGGCCGGCTTTTTAGGTGAGGAGAGCTGCAGCAGCATAGCGGCGGCAGTGTTCAGTCGTTCCCCAGCGCTGCAGATATGTCAGGTAGAGGTGGGCAGGTTCCCATGTGTGGGCGGCCCCCTGGCACGTGTTGTTCCGGTGGTGGAGATCTTTATTGTCGGCCTCCCATGTGTGCGCCAATGTGTGGTGTGTAGAAGTGTCTGAAGTTGGTGGTCTGGTATTGGAGGCTGTCATTGCTGAGGAGAGGAATGTCAGTTATCTGTGAGCGCTTATGGTCGGACACACACACACACACACACACACACACACACACACACACACACACACACACACAGCCCGTCCCTGTGTAATAACATTTCTAACATAATAAAACAATATGTTATTACAAATTTAAATATTATTTGTTTATTGTCTATATAACTTTATATACATCAAATAATTTGGGCTCATCTTTTAACTACCTTGTCAGCATAAAAACCTATGCTCTTCCGTGGCGTAACATGTATAAGTGGCGCTATTGTGGTGTAACGTCTATAAGGGATACTACTGTGGTGCAACGTGTATAAGGGGTGCTATTGTGGCGTAAAGTCTATAAGGGGTGCTACTGTGGTGTAACGTCTATAAGGGGCACTACTGTGGCGTAATGTGTATAAGGGATACTACTGAGTTGTGTAATGTGACTAAAAGCCACTACTGTGTAGTGTAATGAGAATTTGTACAATTCTGTGGCCACACTCCTTCCTCATAAAGCCATGCCCTTATATTTTTGCTGCGCGCATACGGGACGCACTGTCCCTATTTTACATACGGGAGAGAGGGGGCATCAATTCTCTTTCTGGCTCAGGGCACCAAAATATCTAGTTACGGCACTGGTAGGCAGTTAGGTATGATGGGTAGTGAGCTGTGGTGGGGGGGACCAGTAAGGCGTGAGGAGAAAAGTGTGAGTTATGGGGAGCAGTGAGGTGTAAAAAGAGCAGTGTGAGCTGTGGAGATGTGGAGGGAGGTAATAGTAAGATATACTGTGTGTGTGTGTGTGTGTGTGTGTGTGTGTGTGTGTGTGTGTGTGTGTGTGTGTGTGTGTGTATATATATATATATATATATACTGTCGGAAGGTGCGGCACTCCAGTCAGAAAGGATTTCACATGTAGGCAAATATATTTGCAACGTTTCAATGCCTTTATTACGGCATTTTCATCAGGTTTAATACACATATAAGACACAAACTCTTACCTTATATCCCCACCCATCAGTGAATGGCGCCACTCGGGTAGCGGGACCACGCACTCGGCCCGGCGGCTCCCAATGATGATGTCATCACGTCTTAAGCAACACAGCGCACCCGTTGACTCATCGCTCCGTTACCATAACAACTGTGAAACATATACAATTAGATACCATAATATGACTACGTGATAAATACAAAACTGAAACACCATTCTAGACATTCAAATCTAGCCTATGCAGGAGTTAAGGATCCATTACCAACTCAAGGCAACCAATTACCACTATATATAACTAAACATACATAAACAACACCATGATATAGTGGCTGCTCATCGCATCTATATTGACATTGAATGCCACATTAGGGTTGATCAGTGCGGTTACTACCTGTTGAAATTATGTAATACATACATGCATATAATATAACTAGAGTCCTCAACCCTTAATCTGTTCCATACCAGTAACCTAATTACCCGCGGCATCTATCTAAGATAATCCTACCCATCACGGGTATGCATATATAAATATATACAGACTTACCAAACTAGATCACTAGTACAACATTATCTAACCCCATGAGCACTATTGTAAAAAATTATTAAGGCCTAAATGCTCGTTTAGGCCCCTAGGTGTTAAGGTGCCCATTCGATGGATCCATCGGGATTCCATTTGCAGCAGTTTTAAGCCTCTGTTGCCACCCCGTATATTCAGGGGTACGTGGTCGATCATCCTATATCGGATAGATGTTAAATTATGTCTGGCTTCTATAAAATGTCTTGCCACAGGTTGTTCACTACTACCTGTAGCAAGTGCCTTCCTGATGGCAGATCTATGCGCAGTCATCCTTTCCTTAAAGCTGCGTTCTGTTTTCCCGATATAGGATTTCCCACACGGGCAAATGATCTGGTAGACCGTGAATTTAGTGTTGCACGTAAGCTGGTAACGGATGTGGTATTTTTTACCAGATAATGGATGGTTAAATATCTCACCTGCCAACATAAATTGGCAGGTAGTACACGTGCAACGAATGCATCCCAATTTTTGTCGAGCCCCACTGGGCACAACAGGTCCCTGTATCCTTGAGATGTCAGCTTTAACTAATATATCTCGAAGATTTCTACCCCTGGTATGGTACAACCAAGCGAGCCCTATCATTACTAAAAAAGTAAAAAAATTATGGCCGATTATACAGTCCGACCCTGAATTACCTCTCGCTAACACTAGAATCATGCCTTGCCATACCAGGGGTAGAAATCTTCGAGATATATTAGTTAAAGCTGACATCTCAAGGATACAGGGACCTGTTGTGCCCAGTGGGGCTCGACAAAAATTGGGATGCATTCGTTGCACGTGTACTACCTGCCAATTTATGTTGGCAGGTGAGATATTTAACCATCCATTATCTGGTAAAAAATACCACATCCGTTACCAGCTTACGTGCAACACTAAATTCACGGTCTACCAGATCATTTGCCCGTGTGGGAAATCCTATATCGGGAAAACAGAACGCAGCTTTAAGGAAAGGATGACTGCGCATAGATCTGCCATCAGGAAGGCACTTGCTACAGGTAGTAGTGAACAACCTGTGGCAAGACATTTTGTAGAAGCCAGACATAATTTAACATCTATCCGATATAGGATGATCGACCACGTACCCCTGAATATACGGGGTGGCAACAGAGGCTTAAAACTGCTGCAAATGGAATCCCGATGGATCCATCGAATGGGCACCTTAACACCTAGGGGCCTAAATGAGCATTTGGGCCTTAATAATTTTTTACAATAGTGCTCATGGGGTTAGATAATGTTGTACTAGTGATCTAGTTTGGTAAGTCTGTATATATTTATATATGCATACCCGTGATGGGTAGGATTATCTTAGACAGATGCCGCGGGTAATTAGGTTACTGGTATGGAACAGATTAAGGGTTGAGGACTCTAGTTATATTATATGCATGTATGTATTACATAATTTCAACAGGTAGTAACCGCACTGATCAACCCTAATGTGGCATTCAATGTCAATATAGATGCGATGAGCAGCCACTATATCATGGTGTTGTTTATGTATGTTTAGTTATATATAGTGATAATTGGTTGCCTTGAGTTGGTAATGGATCCTTAACTCCTGCATAGGCTAGATTTGAATGTCTAGAATGGTGTTTCAGTTTTGTATTTATCACGTAGTCATATTATGGTATCTAATTGTATATGTTTCACAGTTGTTATGGTAACGGAGCAATGAGTCAACGGGTGCGCTGTGTTGCGTAAGACGTGATGACATCATCATTGGGAGCCGCCGGGCCGGGTGCGTGGTCCCGCTACCCGAGTGGCGCCATTCACTGATGGGTGGGGATATAAGGTAAGAGTTTGTGTCTTATATGTGTATTAAGCCTGATGAAAATGCCGTAATAAAGGCATTGAAACGTTGCAAATATATTTGCCTACATGTGAACTCCTTTCTGACTGGAGTGCCGCACCTTCCGACAGTATCTATCTATTTCTGTGAGGGCAACCAGCAAAGTTACGATTCAGCTATAATGAGGAGTGCCGGTAATATGAATATATATATATATATATATATATATATATATATATATATATTAGGGGGCGGACAAAAACGTTGTGCATAGGGGCGGCCTGACCCCTAAATCCGCCTCTGCATGGCGCATATCACTTTAATCAGCAGAAGCTGCTTGTGCATCCTATTTGCATATCGATGTGTATAAGATGCATTTACAGCAAGAAAAGAAGCCCCATGTTAGCAGAGCTGCCCGGCAAATGATGGCTCACTCACGCCAACCAAAGCCAGCAGGAGCCACACTTATACCGTATATCTGACAGACACAGAGTGAAGGTGTGCAGGCTAAGAGACAAAATGAATGGTGGAGCAGGCTGAGAGACACAGAGTGAAGGGGAGGGCTGAGGGAATGAATGGAGGGGCAGGCTGACAGACACAGAGTGAAGGGGGGACAGGCTGAGAGACAGAATGAATGGTGGGGCATGCTGATAGACAGAGTGAAGGGGGGCAGGTTGAGAGACAGAATGAGTGGTGGGGCAGGCTGAGTGACACAGAGTGAAGAGGGACAGGCTGAGAGACAGAATAAATGGTGGGGCAGGCTGAGAGACACAGAGTAAAGGGGGACAGGCTGAGAGACAGAATACATGGTGGGGCAGGCTGAGAGACACAGAATTAAAGGGGCAGGCTAAGACATGCAGGAGGAAGATGATGGTGTGGCTGAGAAATACAGGGAAAGATGACAGTGTGGCTGAGAGTAGCAGGGGGAGATGACGGTGTGGCTGAGAGTAGCAGGGGGGGGGGAGAAGGCAATGTGAATGAGGCACGCAGATGCAGTGGGTAGAAGGTGACACAGGTGGCATGAATCTGGCTGAATCTCTGTTGTATGACAATGACTTTGGTTATATTCCTACACAAACAGGCATCTTCCAAACCATGTGATTTCCTACATGAATAGTGAATACTGAATGAAGACGCTGTCTGATCAGGGAGGATTAATTTCTTCAGAGGTTCCCCATTGTGAGACACCACCTTATAGGTAAGGTGCATATGGAATGGAAATGAATGTTCTCAGAGTGATGAGAAATGGGGGCATGTCATGTTGGCACGCCCCCAATTTTATTGGCCATGCCCCTTGTGAAACATGGACACACCCTTTTTTTGTGAGGTGCGCACACAGTACCACTAAGAATTTTTTTCTACTTGCACCACTGCACCTTTTAGACCAAAATCCTGGGTCCAGCCCGGGTTATTAAACACGGTTTCAGCTGCTCAGACCCCTTTCACATCACAACTTGGACCTGGGCTATTCCCAGGTAGACACTATTCACACTGAACCCATGTCTGCCCTGCAAAACTTATGTGTGTCATAAGAAATTAACATGGTTTCATTTTCACTTTCGAAGTTCAGGGGGGCCCGAGGATCAGGGGCACAAAAAATGGTTCTGCTGCACCTAACAATGCTATTATAGTGCATGATCCGGCTGCCCATAGATTAAGAAAAAAAAATTAGCATGCTTCACTAAGCAACTCCCTCCCTCCCCCCCCACCCCGGTTTCCCTGTAACTTGGTCTGGTCACAGCGGGGTCCGTGCAGCGTTGCAGTCATGACGCTGCGCCAGCCCTGCCTTCCCTGTTTATTACCGCCGCCGTAGAGAAGCCACCAATGCACAGTCAAAGGCTACAGTATTTCCAGACAGCTGCCTCCCGTGGCCCTGCCGCTGTCCACCTCCGCTCCCTACAGAAGCACTCTAGCTGAAGTGAGTCCATTCTGCTGGATTATCATGCGCCTGGCACCCTCACCACACAGTTACTTTAATCCCCGACATATATATATATATATATATATATATATATACTAGCTGGAGTACCTGACGATGCCCAGGATTTTAAGAATGTCTGTTTACAAAAATAAATGTAAATATTAAACACACAGTATAAATAACATTGTAGATAGCTGAATACCCGTGCTTTGCTACAGGATGAGGATGGTAAATTAGAATAATAGTTGTTCGTTACGTTGGTTGGAGATCTAGTATATAGGCATATCTTGCTTCCCTGACGCACTTTGTGTAGTGTCCAGACCCCTTTTTGGTCCCCCAAGGGACCCTGCTCTTCCCACTATACAACTCTCAGTCTGTGGCTTCCTGCTGCCTCTAATCCCCTCCTCACATCATGTCAGTGCCCCTGTGACATTATCAATTTTTTAACAGTTTATTATATAGCGCAGCACATTATGTATCTCCTGATATACTCTGTGCTGCTGGGGGACCGTGCTACTTCCACTATATATCTCTCAGTGTGTGGGTTTGTGCTACCTGCATTCCCCTCCTCACATTATGTCACTGACCCTGTCACATGCAGCCCTGTCATCACTGACATACTGTATCATGCATGTCCTGATATAGTGTGTGCTGCTGGCTCACCCCTAGGGGTGCTAGTGGTGTGTTACCCCCACAGTGTTTGTTCCCAGAGTGTAAGTAATATGTGTAGCAAGTTTGGTGTAAATTGCTCCAGCCCTTCCACAGTTATGCTGTCTGCTGACATACTCTGTGCTGCTGTCCCACCTCTAGGGGTGCTAGGGGTGTCTGACCCCCACAGTGTTTGTTCCCAGAGTGTAAGTCATATCAAGTTTGTTGTAAATTGCTGCAGGCATTCCAAAGTTATGCTGTCTGCTGAAATACTCAGTGCTGCTGCCTCACCTCTAGGGGTGCTAGGGGTGTCTTCCCCCCACAGTTGTATGTTCCCAGAGTGTAAGTCATATCAAGTTTGTTGTAAATTGCTGCAGGCATTCCAAAGTTATGCTGTCTGCTGAAATACTCAGTGCTGCTGCCTCACCTCTAGGGGTGCTAGGGGTGTCTTCCCCCCACAGTTGTATGTTCCCAGAGTGTAAATCATATCAAGTTTGTTGTAAATTGCTGCAGGCATTCCAAAGTTATGCTGTCTGCTGAAATTCTCAGTGCTGCTGCCTCACCTTTAGGGGTGCTAGGGGTGTCTTCCCCCCACAGTGTTTGTTCCCAGATTGTAAATCATATGTGTACCAAGTTTGTTGTAAATTACTGCAGGCATTCCAAAGTTATGCTGTCAACTGACATACTCTGTGCTGCTGTCCCACCCCTAGGGGTGCTAGGGGTGTCTGACCCCCACAGTGTTTGTTCCCAGATTGTAAGGCATATGTGTACCAATTTCTGAGTACTTTGCTCCAGCAATTCTGGAGTTATGCTGACTCCTGATATACTCAGTGCTGCTGTCACCCCCCCCCCCCCAGGGGTGCTAGGGATTTAAACATTTTTTAGTTGCCTCCGCCGTGTTTTAATGCGCTTGTATGTCAAATGTCACGATCTTTTGCTTGTAAACTGTGGATTTGTATATAAATACAGACAGAAGGACAATTTTTCACTTTTATATAGTAGATAGATATATATATCTACTGTATATCTATATATATATGTATATATATCTATATATATATATATATATATACACGCACACACACATATGTATATGTGTGTGTTCGTGTATATGTATGTATATATTTGCATATGTATGCGTACTTAATATGTATAAAGATATGCACTGTATGTATATGTGTGCATTTATACAGTGTGTGTGTGTATATATATATATATATATATATATATATATATATATCTATACTGTATATGTATAAAAAAGTTTTTTAATTTTTTAAAGCCACACTTTAAAAGTGTGTGTGTGTGGGGTGGGGTGGAAGGGGGGTGTCATGCGGTGTTAAGGGGGCCCCAGAGATATCAGTGTACCGGGCCCCAAAAATGTTGTTGCCGGTCCTGAATAGGGAATATTGATTGTAAGCTCAACTGGTGTAATGACTGATGTAAAGGTCAGATGTTGGATGCCCACATTAGCGCTCAACATATGATAAATCGTGTGTACACACTATGCAATATTGTATGCAATCATACAATATCAGCAATATCAGCAATATTGTATGCAATATCTCATAGTGTGTATGCAGCCTAATAAGTCACATTTTTGCAGGAAAAAAATGCAAAAAAGACGCTTGGAGCTACCATGTCATGCGGCACTCACCTGTTATGTGTAACGCCACTTGTAGCGCACGGGGCAAAGATGTAAGAGGACACGTCTTTATGTTGCTGGAAAAAGTTTTATGCCAGGGATGGGGAACATTCGGTCCTCCAGCTGTTGTTGAACTACACATCCCAGCATACCCTGCAACAGTTTTAGCCTGGCCAAATAGCAAAACTGTAGCAAGGCATGCTGGTATGTGTAGTTCAACAACAGCTGGAGGGCCAAAGGTTCCCCATCCCTGTTTTATGCATTGAATGCCTTAGAACAGTGGTTCTCAAACACGGTCCTCAGGACCCCACACTGGTCACGTTTTACAGATCATTTGGCAGGAGCACTGTGTGTCACCAACTGTCACATTTTAAAAATATACAGGTGACCTGGAAAACATGAACTGTTTGGGGTCCTGAGGACTGAGGGTCTAATTCAGACCTGATCGCTAGGCTGTGTTTTCGTACAGCGGGCGATCAGGTCTAAACTGCGCGAGTGTATGTACCGCAATGCACAGGTGCATCGCATGGGTACAAAGCGGATCGCCGCTCAGTGATGGGTTTGTGCGAAGGATCCGTTTGCACGGGCGTTCGCAAGGAGATTGACTGGAAGAAGCCGTTTGTGGGTGGCAACTGACCGTTTTCTGGCAGTGTTTGGAAAAACTCAGGCATGTCCGTGCGTTTGCAGGGAGCAGTGCCGGCGCTACCCGCTCAGCAAAGCCTGCAATGCAGGGAGGCGCCGGACTCATGAGGTGCTCTCCCTGCTCTGCTACCCCGGAGTCTGCGCCTGTCACACTGTATGACAGGCAGCAGCGGCGCCGGCAGCATAAACAGAAGAAGCTCTTCAATCTGATGATCTCGTATCAGGGACCTCCCCCCTCCCTCTTCTCCCGGCTCCTCCCCGCACCTCCTGTCAAGCTAGATAACAGACAGGCAGCAGTGTCGCCCCCACCCCCTTCCCTCCCCTTGTCAGTATAGACACAGCACAGCAGTCTTAGCAGTGCCCGTCCCCTCCCCTATCCCCTTTCTCTCCACTCCCATCATGGTAATTTTTGGAGCCCGGGCACTTTTATTTTTTAATTTGCAGCCACATGCTGTACCGTGCTCAGCCTCATAGCAGCAGACCTGGGCGACCACCTCCCAACGCTGAGCCAGCCTGCTTCCTGACATTAGGCACGAACAGGAAGTCATGTGGTACTGGAGGAACCTTCTTCAGACATGAGAGGAGCAGCCCAGCCCGTCTAGCAGCAGCCAGCCATACAAAGAAGCAGAAACTCAGGTATATTCTGCAGCTGACACTTGGTGTGTGTGTGGGTATGTTAGTGTGTGCTGGGGAGGGGGAGTATATTAGTGTGTGCTGGGGAGGGGGGAGTATATTAGTGTGTGCTGGGGAGGGGGAGGGGGGAGTATATTAGTGTGTGCTGGGGAGGGGGAGGGGGGTATATTAGTGTGTGCTGGGGAGGGGGGGGGGTATATTAGTGTGTGAGGGGGAGGGAGGGTATATTAGTGTGCTGGGGAGGGGGAATATATTAGTGTGTGCTGGGGAGGGGGAGGGGGAGTATATTAGTGTGTGCTGGGGAGGGGGAGTATATTAGTGTGTGCTGGGGAGGGGGAGGGGGGAGTATATTAGTGTGTGCTAGGGAGGGGGAGGGGGGAGTATATTAGTGTGTGCTGGGGAGGGGGAGGGGGTATATTAGTGTGTGCTGGGGAGGGGGTGTATATTAGTGTGTGCTGGGGAGGGGGGTATATTAGTGTGTGCTGGGGAGGGGGAGGGGGGTATATTAGTGTGTGCTGGGGAGGGGGAGGGATGTATATTAGTGTGTGCTGGGGAGAGGGGGTTTATATTAGTGTGTGCTGGGGAAGGGGGGCGTATATTAGTGTGTGCTGGGGAGGCGGGGGAGTGGTATATTAACAGTGTGTGTGTGTTGGGGGGGGGGATAAGAGAAAAAGGAATCGGCGCTCTCCACGAGTGACCATCCAGTACATTTACATTTTTCGCATTTTATTTTGTTTCAAGAAGCAGAAAATATATACTAAAACCTAATACCGATATGCAAACACGCACAATACAAGGACACAAACCAGACAAAAAATTTTTTTATTCTATGGTTCAAGCTAATTGGTATTTATCAGGTGCTTGATATTTCATTACTTTCCCTTTTTTCTTTCCTTTAAAACATCAGTATGTATATCAGTCCTTTGAGTATAAAAAGTGCTCAGGTACTTACCACAGTCAGTTTCCTTAATTCTTACTATAAAACAGGCTAATCATGAAACCCTGCAGAAAGAGCTTTATCACGTTTAGGGGTACCAATGGCGATCAAAGTTCATTGACAGTTCATAACAGCTGGGGCGGGGAAGTGGCATATTAATGTGGTTTTTCATTTTGAAAACTTTTTAGATTAATGCAATTTCCCACTGCCTGTCACGCACTGTCTCTCACCAACCTTCACCTCTCTCCTGTCACCCACTAACTCTCCCCCTCTCCCCGCCACCTCTCTCTCCTGTCCCTGTCGCTCACTGACTCCATCACCCTCTCCATGTCACCCACTAACTCACCCTCTCCCCGTCACCTCTCTCTCCTGTCACACTCTCCCTGTCGCTCACTGACTCCCTCTCACCCTCTCCATGTCACCCACTAACTCACCCTCTCCCCGCCACCTCTCTCTCCTGTCACACTCTCCCTGTCGCTCACTGACTCCCTCACCCTCTCCATGTCACCCACTAACTCACCCTCTCCCCGTCACCTCTCTCTCCTGTTACACTCCCCCTGTCGCTCACTGACTCTCTCCCTCTCATCCTCTCTGTCACCCACTAACTTACCCTCTCCCCGTCACCTCTCTCTCCTGTCACACTCTCCCTGTTGCTCATAACTCTCTAAGATGAGTGTGGCCACATCTGTATTTGTAGGAGGGCGCCAGATTTATAGTTTGCAGGAGGGCGCCGAACACCTTAGCACCGGCCCTGGAAGGGAGGGTTCCTGACGTGAATTCCGGTCCCAAACAGGCTGATGTGATCGCAGCGGCTGAGTAAGTTCTCGGCTACTCAGAGACTGCAAAAAATCTGTTTGTACAGCTCTGCTACACTTGCAAAGCGAAAATGCACTTCCCTATGGGCGGCGACTATGCGAACGCAGTACTGCAAAAAAACCCTAGCGAGTGAACAGGTCTGAATTAGCCCCTGAGTTTTGTGCCTTAGAATAAGCTGATCAGAAAAAATGTATTACATTTTTGGCCTGACAGAAGCTTGATATTTGCGTGCAACAACATAATTTTGTATGCTTGGTTTCAGCACTGAGCAGTCAGATCTGACCAGTTGCTTATAAATGCGTCTAATCGGTTTTCAGTTACTGTTGGATTACAATAATTTGGGTCTTGGTGGTGATATGGATAGTTCAGTTTGAAACATTGGAGATGCTACTAATCATATTAACTGCAGTCTTTTATTTAAAACAGTACTCCAAATATTGAATTCTAATATAATCTGAGAAAATGGCTATGTACGGCAGCTACTTGCATCTCAGGCATTGTGAGGATGTTGTAGCAAGATATTCTGTATTATGACACCATTGATCACAAAATAAGAAGATTTCCTGTGTTATTTTAGACTTATTTTGATAGAGCATTGCTGTTGGGAACAAAATACTAATAAAACCAGACTTGGTAATAACAGACAGCCTAAGAGGTTAGAGGAATGTGCTTGCAAGTTGGTGTAGACCAATACTAACCAGTCTTGGGTGATAAAGGCCTTCCAACCTGTCAGGAATTCCAGATACACAAGTGTGCAAAGCCTGCATTCTAAAAAGGTCCAGTTCTGCCTGGCTTCTGTCATATGGTATAACATCTCTGCAGATTCTGACATTTACGCACGTCCCTGTAAAGTAGGGGTGCGCACCGGGCCATTTTTTGGTTTTTATGTTTTTGTTTTGGATATGGATCTCCTTCGTGTTTTGGATCTGGATTGGTTTTGCCAAAACCACCCGTGCGGGTTTTGGTTTTGGATCTGGATTTTTTTTTTTAAATCATCAAAATACCTAAAATAGCAGAATTTGGGGGTGTTTTTGTTCCTACAGTATTATTAACCTCAATAACATTCATTTCCACTCATTTAAAGACTATTCTGAACACCTCACAGCTCAAAATATTGTTTTTATCCAGTTTAGGCTAAAACGTTGCACCGAGGTAGCTGGACGGAGCAGCAGCAGCCCTTAGATGTATATACTGGGAGGACAAAATAAATATATATATATATATATATATATATATTTAAAAAAAAGAAAGTATTTAAAAAAAGATGCATTAGGCAAGGCTCAAGATTTCAGTTCACAAAAAGAGGATTAAGGCAAAAAAGAATAAAAAAAGAGAATATTATAGATTTAATTTATTTAATTTCTTTTATTTAAAATTTATTTTCATTTCATTTAGTTAATTTAATTTATTTAGAATCAAATTCTTCCTTTCTCCCAGATATCTTTGATATGCAGAAAGTTCACAATATGAGGGTGAAGAGCTTATTTATATTCATTTAATTTAAATTTATATAATTTATAATTATTAATAATAATATTAATTAGAATTAATTATAATGTGGTGATAAGAAGAGTTATGAAAATAGGGCAATAAGTTATAATAAGAATATGAGCTACAGACCCCACACCCTGAAATGTACGGATCACGCCTGGATGTATTCTGGGAGGATACAGCACAAAATATTATATAAAAAAAGGATTTATTTTATTTTGGGTGGACTGACAGAACACCCCTAGATGGATGGGGCAGCTGCAGTCACTTTATGTATACTGGGATGACTCAGCACAAAATATTAATTTAAATTAAAATATATATATATATATATATATATATATATACATCAACATCCCTATTGACATCACTAATCACTAATCACTAATCTTCTCGCCCTTTCCACCTCCTTTGGACATTCTCAATGGACCTCCACCCCTACTCACAATCTCGGCCACTCCCTCGACCTTGTCTTCACCCACCGATGTGATCTCTCAAACTCTTCCTTCCCTCTCTCTGACCACCATCTGCTTTCTTTCACCCTCTCAACCTCCCTCCTCCTCTCCACGCCCAGACCCACCACCACCAGATGCAATCTCGGGTCTCTCAACCCCACTTTCATGTCCTCCCTCGAGACTTTCCTCTCTCCTCTTTCCACTATGGCTTGTCCCAACCAGGCAGCCACCTTCTATAACTCTTCCCTAACCGCTGCTCTCGACTCTGTGGCCCCCCTCTCCTCTGTCCCCCTCCGCCGCTCCAAACCCCAACCCTGGCACACCAAACTAACACGTTTCTTACAAAAATGCTCACGCTCCGCTGAACGCTCCTGGAGGAAATCTCACTCTCTGCCGGACTTCCTCCATTTCAAGTTTATTCTCTCCTCCTACAGCTCTGCTCTTTCCCTCGCCAAGCAATCTTTTTTCCAAGCACTCATCTCCTCTCAGTCCTCCTGTCCACGCCGTCTCTTTGAAACTTTCAACACTCTCCTTCGCCCCCCTCCTCCTCCCCTCCCATCCTCCCTCGCTGCCACTGACTTTGCCTCCTTCTTCATCTCCAAAATTGAGGATATCCGACACGACATCTCCCGCCGTCACCCCTCTGCTACCCCCCTGCCCCATTTATCCCTCCCCTCCATCTATCCCACCCTGTCCTCCTTCCATCCCACTTCAGAAAAGGAAGTCCACTCCCTCATCTTATCCTGCCCCCCCACCACCTGCCCCCTGGACCCCCTTCCCTCCCGTCTTCTCCGCTCCCTCTCCCCTACTGTCTGCTCCCACCTTGCTCACCTCTTTAACCTATCCCTCTCCACCGGCATCTTCCCCTCACCATTCAAACATGCTCTGGTCTCGCCTATTCTCAAAAAACCCAACCTCGACCCCTCATCACCCACTAACTACTGCCCCATCTCTCTTCTCCCTTTCGCCTCCAAATTACTTGAACGACTAGTCTACAGCCGTCTCACAAGCTACCTCTCTGACAACTCCATCCTCGATCCACTACAATCTGGCTTTCGCCCACTCCACTCAACTGAGACTACCCTGGTGAAAGTCACCAATGACCTGCTTTCGGCCAAATCCAGGGGCCACTTCTCTCTGCTCATCCTTCTGGACCTCTCTGCTGCCTTTGACACCGTAGATCATCCTCTCCTCCTCGGCACACTCCAAAACGCTGGCCTCTCTAGCACTGTCCTTGACTGGTTTTCTTCTTACCTCACTAACCGCTCCTTCTCTGTGTCTGCCTCCAGCACCACCTCACACCCTTCCATCCTACCTGTTGGTGTCCCTCAGGGTTCTGTCATTGGACCCCTTCTGTTCTCCCTGTATACCTCTTCCCTGGGTGCGCTCATTAACTCATTTGGCCTTCAATACCACCTCTATGCTGATGACACACAACTCTACCTCTCATCTCCTGATCTGTCCCCCTCTGTCCTCTCTCAGGTTTCCAGCTGCCTCTCTGCAATCTCCTCCTGGATGCCTGAACGCTCTCTAAAGCTCAACATGGACAAAACGGAACTCATCATCTTCCCCCCATCCAGAGCAACACCCCCGACCAATATCTCCTTCATTGTTGACAACACCACCATCTCCCCCATTCCCCAACTCCGCTGCCTGGGCGTCACTCTTGACTCCTCCCTCTACTTTGCACCCCACATCCAAGCTCTGGCACAATCCTGTCATTTCCAGCTATGCAACATTGTTCGTATCAGGCCATATCTCTCCCAGAGTGCAACTAAACTCATCATCCACTCACTGGTCATCTCACGACTTGACTACTGTAATGTCCTCCTCACTGGCCTCGCTTGCTCCCATCTTGCTCCCCTCCAATCTGTCCTGAACTCCGCAGCTAGGCTTATCTTCCTCTCCCGCTGCACCACATCTGCCACTCCCCTTCAACAAAATCTACACTGGCTCCCATTCCCCTACAGAATCCTCTTCAAACTCCTCACCCTCACATACAAGGCCATCTCTAATTCCACTGCTCCCTACATCTCCAACCTCCTTTCCCTTCATACTCCCTCCCGCCCCCTACGGTCGACTAATGACCGTCGCCTCTCCACCACCCTGGTCACTGCTTCCCATGCACGAGTTCAGGATTTTGCCCGTGCTGCACCCCTTCAGTGGAACGCACTCCCCCGCTCCATTAGACTCTCCCCAACCTTGCAAAGCTTCAAACGGGCACTAAAAACTCACCTATTCATCAAAGCATACCCTCCCGATGCATAACCCAGTGCTGAAGCCGTGCCTCCACCCCCCTGCCTCATGCCGTGAACATCTCAGCTTTGCTTGCATACTGCCATAAGGCTACCTCCCACTTGCCTGCACCTCTTGTCATCTGTCTGTCGCCCCTCCCCATTAGATTGTCAGCTCTTTAGAGCAGGGCCCTCTTTCCTCTTGTTATCTAAGCCCTCGTCTCAACACATTTCACTCACAGCTCTCCCCTACTCAACGACCATCTTTATCCTGCTAGTAAAGGCTCATCTCCATCTATGGCCACCAGCCTCTAGTAGTACGATGATCACTACCTCGATACTTACATCTTAGCTGTATTATGTCTTGAGAATGTGTGGTGCTCTGTTACCTGTACTCTATTTCTGTTATTTATTTACTGTAATACAATGTTTTGTCCCCTGTACTGTCCTTTGTACGGCGCTGCGAAACACATGTGGTGCCTTATAAATAAAATGTAATAATAATAATAATACAGTATATACGTGCAGCTGCAGTACTAGTCATCACTGAGTGACGCACCAATAGAAATATATTTTTTGCTCTGGATCACACAGATATATAGCAGTAGTGTACAGCAGTACTGGTAGTCATCACTGAGTGATGCACCAATAGAAATATATTTTTGCTCTGGATCACACAGATATATAGCAGTAGTGTACAGCAGTACTGGTAGTCATCACTGAGTGATGCACCAATAGAAATATATTTTTGCTCTGGATCACACACAGAGGATATATAGCAGTATTGTTCAGCAGTCGCTGTACTTGTAGTCAGAGTGATGCACCAATAGAAATATATTTTTGCTTTGTATCACACACAGAGAATATATAGCAGTATTGTACAGCAGTAGTGGTAGTCGTCACTGAGTGATACACCAATAGAAATATATTTTTTGCTCTGGATCATACACAGAGGATATATAGCAGCAGTGTATGGAAGCCTCTGTACTAGTTGTCAGAGTGACGCTCCAATAGAAATCATTTTTTTGCTTTGGATCACATACAGGGGATATATAGCAGTAGTGTACGGCAGTACACAGCCCCATACACAGAGAACAACACCTGGTCCTATACACAGCCACAGTATGCTATATGCAGTGTACTATCCACTATGCAGAACCCTATCACAGTGACAGTGACAGCACACCTACTCAAGTAGCACCCCAGGTTAACTTAACTCTTCTGCTGCAACCCCTCTGCTCTCTCCTGCCCCCCCCACCCCCCCCCCCTTCCCTAACCTGCCTATCCGATTACAGCACAGAATACAGCACAGAAGGAACACTTCCTTACTGTGCACTCTCGAAGTCTGGAGTGAAGACAGCGCCGATCACCGGGACTATATATAGAATCCAAAACCCGCGAGATCCGAAAGCGGGATGACGTTTTGTCTTGTTTCTGGATCTTATTAGGGCGCGAAAAACAGAGACTGACTTGGATCCGGGCTTAAATCCCCAAGTTCGGGTGGGTTTGGATCTCAGGGAACCGAACCCACCCGTCCTTACTGTAAAGTCATGCCTACTGGAGTTCTGCATTTAAAAAATGTTAGTAAACATGCCTGTCAAGTCTGTTTGGGCTGCAGTCTTGCAGTTTTGTACTTGTTAACCTCTACAGTAGTTTCCTGTCTACCTGACGTCACTTGGAACTGTTGGTTATAAATCTTTTTTTTTATTTTTTTATTTCACGCAACTGAAAATGTCTAGACCGTAAATGGTGACTGAGGTATGGAGTAATTATTTCATTGTTCAACAAGGTTTGCTATTTAACTTGTTCACTAATTGAATTATTTGGCCTGCTTACGGATTGCTGTTCCTACAATGGATCCACATATTCCCATCCTCCA
Source organism: Pseudophryne corroboree (assembly GCF_028390025.1). Lineage (NCBI taxonomy): Eukaryota > Metazoa > Chordata > Amphibia > Anura > Myobatrachidae > Pseudophryne > Pseudophryne corroboree. Next base: position 272,870,011 of record NC_086445.1, read on the forward strand.
CCAGCACACAACTTTTATGTTCAGTAGCAGAGCTCGGCATACTCCAGAGACCATACCATACCACAACTCATAAGCCCAAAACAGCCCCAACGTCTAAACCTTTTGTGGATTTGTGCTTGTAACTCAGTGGTGAGTAGAAATCTGCAATACTCACACAGTACGGATGGTGTAATAGTCAGCATTGCTGCCTCCCAGCACTGAGATCATGGGTTCAATGCCCACAACAGCCCTAACTGTGTGAAGTTTGTATATTCTCCCCATGCTTGCATGAGTTTCCTCCATGTACTCCGGTTTCCTCCCACAATACAAAAATATACTGGTAGGTTAATTGGCTTCCAACAAAAATTACCCTGGTGTGTATGTGTGTGTGTACATGGGCAGTCTAGATGGGCCAAGTGGTTCTCATCTGCCATCAAATTCTATGTTTCTATGTACTGTATAATCAGTGCAAGGACATGGAAGAGGCAAACAGAAGTTTTCCAGAGGGGTTTACAAATGCTTGATACCCATAAATAACATTGGGAAACAGTCTTTAGCTTCACACTTGTATATCAGTGTGATTTCATCTGTGAATGTCCTACTGCCATATAATCAGGTTTTGTGTTTAATCCCCCTAGGACTGCCAGTCTGGTGTGAAATTAGCACTAAGGGGCAGTACACACGGGGAGATTTTATCCAGAGATGTGTTGAGCGATCTAGCACAGAATGCTGAGCACACATCTCTCCCCCGCTCAGCACTCAGCGCAATGTGTGCTGAGCGGGGAACGGGGGGAATGGTCATTTCATCCAGCAGTGAAATGAGCGAACTCACTAGATTTGGCCTGCATGTAGGCCAATCTAGTACCAGCGAAAGCGACGCGCGGGGCCGCGCATCGCTATTGCTATGACGCATACACACGGAGAGAACCGTGCTTAATTTCTAAGTAATCTAGTCAGATTGCTTAGAAATTATGTACGCCCCTTAAGAGCCACCTCTTGTACACTCTTCCTTAGGGGCCTGTCTGATTTCACACCTGTATACACCTGTATATCAGTGTGCTTTAATCTGTGATTGTCCCATTGCCATATAATCAGGTTTTCAGTCTAATCTCCCTTGGACTGCCAGCATGGTGTGAAATTAGCATTAAGAGCTTCTAATAGGATGCAGGGACATGCGGTGAGGGAAGTGACTGGGGAGGCACTTGGTGATTGCAGTGGCGCGCCCCTTCCCCACCCACAAGGAAGAAGGAATAAAAAAAGCATAGGGTTCCCCTATTTAACCAAAACCAGCACTAGGCTGAACCAGCTGGGGGGGGGGGGGGGGGATAATACCATAGCAGGGAAAACACTCAGTGTGGGGTCCCCTGCCAAAGCATTAAACACCCTCCCCAAACCAGTCAGCCCAGGGTTGGCATTCCTCGGAAAGTGGGGACCCCAAAAATTTAAATGGGGTCCCCCCTCCTGAGCAACAACAAGCACTGGGCTGAAAGTCCAGTGCTATGCCCTGCACCCCTGGTGGCGGTGGGTGCGGGGTTCATGGCATACTAATATTGTTCATTACAGTTGGGCTCAAATGGTCCCAGCAAGCCTGCCCCAGCATGCTGACACTTGGAGAATCACAAGTGCCAGCATGCCCGGACATTAAGGGCCTGTTGGCACCCGTAGTCCACCTGTAAAGAAAATATTAAAATAAAAACACCACACCGAATGTTTTAATATTTTATTTTGCTGCACCTTCACCTGGGGGCGGCGGCCTTTAAGCTCTTTTTCATGGCAGCCGCATCCCCAGGGCTTCCGGCGTCTTCACCTGTGGGGCGGGCAGCCTTTAAGCTCTTTTTCATGGCCGCCGCCACCACAGGGCTTCCGGCGTCTTCTATCTTCGGGAGCTTTTGCGTGCTCCCTTCCAGCCGCCGGACTGACCACTGCTACCTCGCCTCTGGCTTATATAAATCAGTTGAGGGGGCTGTGCGATGACGCGGTGAGCCGTATTTGGCTCGCGGTGGCCATCTTGAATTTAAAAAATGAGGCTGAGGCGCCATTTTTGAACTGGGAAGCCGCTCTCCGCTGTAGAACGCTGCAGCATGGCTGGCAGGGACTGGATCGTCTCGGATCCAGGTCTGCCGCCAGCCACACTTTCTCCGTCGGGTCCCGCCACCGCGTCGCGCCACCGCATTTGTACCCGCTGGTCCAATCACATCTGGGGGATTGACAGGGGCGTGCATTCATGTGGGCTGAATGCACGCCCCTTTCATTGAGGCACCAGTATAAGTGCTGCTTCCCCGTAGTTTTTCAATGGGCTTTTACAGCCCATGGCTTCACCCTGCCCGCCCCTCACTACCCGAACTGTAGTGTTAGCAGCGGGAGGCACCTCTCCCGCTGCCTCCCACCCTAAGATGCAGGCATAGTCACTGGGGGGAAATTATTAAAATAATAACAGAAGATATTTATCACAGAATCTGTGTTATAAATATCTTCTTTGCATTATTTTTATCATTATGACAGGGGAGGCAATGCCTCCCCTGCTTCCCCTGACTGCACGTAGGAAGCCACTTCTTGTACACTCTTCTTTAGGGGCTTGTCTATCAGCCTCAGGGTCTGTGACCATCTCCACTCCTGCACTGAGAATGCCACTATGATTAGAACTCAAAGGGGATGGTGCATGGATTTTACTGGGTGGAAAGTAGGGTCAGCCCAAGTTTAACATTTTTGGTAAGCGAGTATAGATCTTGGCACCCCTTGTTAGGCTAAAGTTTTTAAAGTTGCAATTTTGGCTGAGTCTCACAAGGAAGGGGTGTGGCCGCACAATAGTACCCCCAAGGATACAGAGAGATAGTGAGTGACAGGAAAATAATAAGTGACAGGAAAATAGTGGGTGACAGGAAGATAATGGGTGACTGGGAGATAGTGGGTGACTGGGGGGAGGGGCAGGGGTGACAGGGAGATAGTGGGTGTTGGGAGATAGTGGATGACTGGGGAGGTAGGGTTGACAGAGAAATAGTGGGTGACTGGGCTGGCAGAGGTGACGGAGGTAGTGGGTGACAGGGGAGTCAGGGGTGACAGAGAGATAGTAAGTGACTGGGGAGGTCTAACCCTATATAACACTTTACACACAGTAATCTCATCCCCCCCTATATAACACATCACATACAGTAATCTCGTACCCCACAGGGGGAGAGACAGGGAGAGAGCAGGTGAGAGGCACATGGGGGTGAGATAGGGAGAGAGCAGTTGAGAGGCACACAGCGGGAAAGATAGGGAGAACCTGTGAGTGGCACACAGGGTGGAGAGATAGGGAGAGCAGGTAAGAGGCACATAGGTGGAAAGATAGGGAGAGCAGGTGAGAGGCACCCCGGGGGATAGTAATAAGTCCCTATCTATCCCTACTCTGCAGTATCCCTGGTGATGTTGTGTGATCCTATCGATCTGATTCTTTGCTTGGAGTGGTGAGTGCAGTGCTGACAGGACCCATCAGTTGCTACCGGTACTTGGGTCCCCGCTTTGTCTTTTTACAGTGGACCGCTGCTGATAGTGTTGTCCATACGAGCGACAGTCTGACAATCCAGTGAGTGAAGCTGACAGGTCCCATCAGAACTCTGCTCTGTGTGTGTACTGCACAGGTCTGGGACAACGGTCGGGTTGGGCACCAGGTAACGCGGCGTAGGTTGGATGGGGACAGCCAGGCAGAGTGGTGGACAGTCAGATCTCTTTTCAAATGTGGTGCCAACTCATGAGCCAATCGAAGCTCATGGTTTGGAGCCAATCAGGAGCCATTATTGTCTGTTTTACTGGTTTACTGTTGGTCTACAGCCTCCAATTGGCTTTGGGCTGGTGCCACATTTCAAATGCCATATGCGGTGTTTATTTCCATGGCTGCCTCACTGTGGTGCGCTACTGATTGGACTGGCCCTGGTGGAAACAAGGGGGGTGGAGGTTGGCGGGTGGAGATGCAGCTCTGCAGTCACTGGGTAAAATGCGCCACTGATCTTCAATCACATTTACTAAAATGGTCAATAATGATGCATACCATAGGACTATTAATAGGCATCAGAATAGCTTTGGAGACACCGTTGTGAATATATTAGGCCAATTTTTTAACTTATGATATTGCAGACTATATAGTCACCATTACAGTAGCTGCTTGAGAGGTGTAGTCAGTATCCCGATGCACAGTATGCCGATGGTCAGAATCCTGGCAGCAGAAACCTGGCACTCAAAATCAGGATGGATACCGACAGTAAGTATTGGGGTTAGGCACTAAGGGGAGGGTTAGGGTTAGGTTGTGGGACTGGATGGTTAGGTTTATGCTGCAGGAGGAGATTGTTAGGGTAAGGCTGCCGCAGGTCAGAACTAGTGTTCAGGTTAAGAATACATTGGTTACCAAAATCTGTCTGAATATTGTACCCATCCCCTGCTAGATAACTTCAGTATTATCTAATTTTGTTACAGTAATTGCATCTTTAATAACACAAGAAAACCAAATCTATAATCATAATGTTTTTTTCAGGCATTGATTTTTGCAGTGATTGTTAGGCTAAGATCTTTTATGCAAACATATACTATTAATGTTTTTGGCCAAGTCTATTGCTAATGACAGCTTCATCAAGATATTAAAATACGTGTCTCGTGTGTTTCTAAGAAACATGAGGCAAAGTCAGTGACTGTTCCAAAACAGATAGTTCAAAATACATTCTAGAACCACCTCCCCTCTTCTGGCTTGCATGTAGGAATTGAAAACAACTTTAAAGAAGAAATATGAATTCATATGACACTAAATAAACACATTTCTTGAAATGCAGTTAACCTGTTATGCTGCTGAGTTCTAGCTAATTTAGTGTGGGAAGAGAAAGTGGAAATAATCCAGGCTTTAAGGGTGACTGTTATTTGTGTTATCAGACTCTAAATGCTATGCATGAGTAGGTCTTAAAATGTGACCCTATTTATTATATGTTTTGTAAGAAATGTCAGCCAAGCAAGAAGTAACTCACAGGAATTCTTTTCACAGAATTTACTCAATATATCAGACAGCTCAATAATGCTAAGCCAAGGGGTCACAGTACCTGATGCCATTATCTTTCTACAGACACAAACAAAGAATAATGAGGCTAAGTTTCTATCCATAGCAGCATTGGTGCTCTCCATGATTACAGTCAGGTCTGCCATTTGAAGAACCTTAAGCATCTATTGCCAGATACTGTTGTAACAGGGTTGTAGAAATGAGTACTCTCAGCAGGCAGGTTCTCAGTGAAGCAGTGTCTTTAATGGCAGCAGACACTGCACTTCAACATGCGTAGATAGAAGCCTGGGCAAACAGATGATTATGTTTATTTGTTTGATCAAACAAACAAACAAACAAACAAACAAACAAACAGGTGAAAGGTAAATGTTCTAGCACTAAAATGCTTAATGATCAGTTTGCTGCAATAGCCTGTAGCCACAATCTGCTATGCTCCTCTGGTACAGCTAATATCATCAGTCCCTGGCGCTAAGGAGACTCTGGCTTACTATCTGGCTGCTATTCAGCATCAGTGCCCAGAACACTAGATGTATGAGAGTTTTAAACCTTCCTGTTACTCAGTGATGATTTCCTGTTGGATCGGTGCAGACTGCACAGGCTTTGCTTTGTTCTCCTTGGAGGAAGCTGATCCCACAGGAATGTAGGTAATTCAGGTGAGAGACAACCCCTCTCACCACACTGTATATGCACCACCTGCTCCAGCAGACGTTACACTCATCACGTAACATCACATCCAGTTCAGTAAAACACATGGTGGAACGCAAGCCAGAAAATATGGCTGCATTACTGTTTGTTATTTTTTGGGGGACTGTTGCCATTTCTGTACATGCACATTGGGACCAACTACCAACCAAGATACTGGACACTGGGGGAGGATATTGTAGTGGGTATTTAAGGGACACTTTGGGACTGTTGCTACATACATTTTGAAAAAGAACCATATGGTTTGAAACGTGTTAAGAGATCATGGCTGTTCTCACTGACTGCTATACATGTGGATTTACCTTCTGCAACCACAAATTAAGGATGCTTTGTTCCCAGGACATTGCTGATCCTTACCCTGATTGTGAGTGTAATTCATATGAAATCCTTTTAACTTGTGTAAATGTTAGGTCTTCAGATTGCCGGCTGTCGGAGTCCCGGCACACAGTATACCGGTGCCAGAATCCCGATAGCCGGCATACCGACACCTTTTCTCCCTCTTGGGGGTCAACAACCCCCCTGGAGAGAGGATAGCGTGCCCGCAGGAGGCTCATTTACGCTCACCCAGCTGTCGGTATGCCGGCGGTCGGGATTCTGGTGCCGGTATGCTGTGCGCCAATACCCTGGCAGCCGGCGTACCATACTATGGGATCCGGTCTAAAGATCGACAGTGTCTAGGACGACAATGTTTAGGTCGACCACTATAGGTCGACAGTCACTAGGTCGACATGGATGGAAGGTCGACAGGGTTTCTAGGTCGACATGTGCTAGGTCGACAGGTCTAAAGGTCGACATGAGTTTTTCACATTTTTTTTGGGATTTTTTCATACTTAACGATCCACGTGGACTACTATTGGAACGGTAAAGTGTGCCGAGCGAAGGCACCATGCCCGAAGCATGGCGAGCGAAGCACTAATTTGGGATCCCGGTCACTTTACGAAGAAAACGACACAAAAATAATAATCCTCATGTCGACCTTTAGACCTGTCGACCTAGCACATGTCGACCTAGAAACCCTGTCGACCTTCCATCCATGTCGACCTAGTGACTGTCGACCTATAGTGGTCAACCTAAACATTGTCGACCTAGATACTGTCGATAAAACGAACCACACCCCCATACTATACCCGTGCAAAGGTGTCTGCACTACTAATCCTTGGTTTGTTTTGTGTTTCTCCACATGTCTTTTTACAATAGATCCCTTTAAGTTTTGTCTGCATCTAGGTATATGACAAGGCTGTTAACATCAAGGGAGGCCTGCTCTGTCTCTTATAAAAGGACATAATGGGGGGAATTCAAATGTTTGAAAAGTCGGTTGGGTGTCTGTTTTTTCCTGTCTATTAGATAGGAAAAAAGAGACACCCAACTGACTTTTCAAACAATTGAATATCCCCCATAAAGGGTGATTATCCAGTTATGTAATGGAGAGGCTTTTCATCATATTGTACAGTCAGCACGGTAGACTTTGGAAAGTTGATATGTTGTTTTTAAAAAAAAACATGGAAGCAGGATATGCACAAGTATTCTCACCGGGAGGTCACAAACAGTTTCTTATGGGGTATACTCATCATCACCAGTGCCACTGGCATTACCATGCTTTTTGTAGTATACATGCTACCACTGGACGAAATAATCAGACCAGATGACCTGTTCTACCACTCCAGGTACTGAGAACCCAAGAACCCAATAACAACCTTAAATGGCTGTCTAGCTGACTTCCAGGAGTGAATGAGTGCCAGAAGGCTGCAACTGAACCCTTATAAAACAGAGGTCCTTATGATAGGTCAAAAGACAAGACTGCAGCATAAATAAAAAACTGTTAGTACTGTGTTCTTAATAAACCAGGTACATGGAATGGCTGAGTAAACATCCATAAACTACTTTCTGTGATAAATATATGATATATTTTATTACTGTAATCATTAAAACATCAAGTAATCGATTGCAACAGTTTTTACATGTATTAAAACATATTTCAACAGAGTGGCCACTTGTATATTTTAGATAAAGAATACATTAGTGTCCAATATTTGATTTGAATTGTGAATCTTCTATTTGTTGTATAAACAGTGAAACAAATAAAATAGTTACTTATAATTAAAATGAATATAGCACTGAGTGCATGCTTCTTCAGACAATCACAATAAGGCTTCCATTTGCTGCTGTAAACATATTTCTGGGAGTTTTTAGTCACACATAATTATATCACTGTTCCAGAATGTTTATTTATATGGCTGCCATCTGTAAGCGTGGTAAGTATAGCACTTATTTCCAGCATCAAGGTGTCCCACTATTAGCCGCTGTCCGTGTAGCAATGCCAATCAATAGGACTTACAGTTGGTGGTTCAGAACTACAAAACACTGAACATGTGTGGCTTTACACTTAAACACTTCATGGGGTCTTCGGCAAGTGATTGGTCTGTCCCCTCCCCCCCACTAGTACCTCCAATCAACATAAACTACAATTATTTAGCAAAACATACACACTAGTGACTGGGTGTGGGGAGAGAGGGGCATGAAGACATGCATACTAGTGACTGGGAGGGGGACATGGAGATATATACACTAGTGATGGGGGAAGGGGGACATGGAGAGATGCACACTGGTGTCTGGGGGTGAGGAGAGGGGACATGGATACGTACACTGGTGATTGGGAGGGAAGATGACATGGAGATGCACACTGGTCACTGGGGGGAGGAGGGCATGGAGACATAGACACTGGTGATTGGGGGTGGGGGTATTTTTTCATTTATTTAATGCTTTTTTTTACAGGATATGCACAAATATTCTCTTTTAATTTTTTTTTACTGGTTTTGCCTTTCTTTAATTTTTTTAAACTTCTTTTGGTGGGTTTTTATCTGACTTGTTTGGGAGACTGATCTGCCTTTCTTGTGGTACTCATGTACGCTTACCTCTCGTTTTAATGGCTTTTGCATTTTTTATGATTTTTTTTCATTTTTTTACTGGTTTGTTTATTTTTAAAATGTTTTATTTCTATTTTTAACGGTTTTCTAATTTGTTTAATGAATTTTTTTAACTAGTGTTTTCATTTTTTTTACTGGTTGTCTTTCTTTAATGATTTTTTTTTATTTTAGTGTTTTTCTATCTGGCCTTTCTGACTGTTGTTTGGGAGACAGCACTGGATGACTGATCTGCCTTTCTTTTTGTAGTTATGTACATGTACCTATCGTTTAATGACTTTTTAATTTTTTATTGGTGTTTTTAATTTTTTACTTGTTTTATCAGTTTTAAATGTTTTTTTCTTTTATAAATGTTTTCTTTGTATTTTTAATGTTTTTACATTTATTTTTGTGCTTTTTCTTTTTTTTTTACTGATTTTGTATTTTTTTTTTATGTTTTTCTCATTTATTTGTGTGCTTTTTATTTGTTTAATGGCTTTTGCTATTTTTATGTTTTTTTTTCCAGTTTTTAAAGCTTTGTTTCTTGTTGTTGTTGTTGTTTTTTTTTTTGCAGTTTTATTTAATTATACTGGTGTTTTCATTGTTTACTGGTTTTATCTTTCTTTAATGTTTGTTTTAATTTATTTTAGTGGTTTTTATCTTGCCTCCCTGACTGTTGTTTGGGAGACAGTGCTGGATGCATGATCTGCCTTTCTTGTGGTAGTCATGTACACTTACCTCTCATTTAATCTAGAATGAGTTGATCGCACGTAGTTGATCGCCCTCCAAACACCTGGACACGCCTGCGTTCACAGCACCACTCCCAGAAAATGGTCAGTTGACACCCCGGAAATGCCTTCCTCCTGTCAATCTTCTTGCGATCGCGGAAGCGATCGCTTTCTTCGGTCATCTTGTCGTTGCCCAGCGATGGCCGTCGCTGGACAACGACGCACCTGTGCATTGCGGCCGCCGTGCATGCGCAGAACCGACCCCTTCACACCGCTGCAAAAAACAGCAGCATGCGAATGGGTTGGAATGACCCCCTAAATACACTAAAATGGCTGAGATGATTTTCGATTTTAGGAAGCACCCCCCTGCACTCCCCCCACTCACAATTGCAGACAATGTAGTAACTGTGGTAGAATCCTTCAGATTCCTGGGCTCCATGATCTCCAAGGATCTGAGCTGGAAGTCTCATATTGATGGCACAGTGGGGAAAGCCCAGCAGAGATTGTATTTTTTACGCCAACTTAGGAAGTTCAAACTGCTGCAGGAACTTCTGATCCTTTTCTACTCAGCTATCATCCAATCTGTTCTCTGCTCCTTGAGAATAGTGTGGTTTGGCTCTGCCTCATTCCACAACAGAAATAGGCTGCAACGAATTGTAAGGTAGCGGAAAAAATCATAGGGTCAAATCTTCCGGCAATTGAGAATATCTATCGGGCAAGGGTTATGAAGCAGGCGGGGAGGATTATTGATGACCATTCTCACCCTGCCTAAGACCTGTTCCAGCTGCTGCTGTCTGGTAGATGGTACAGCTCGCAGCTTGTGATAACAGCTAGACACAGGAAAAGTTTTTTTCCTCAGGTAACCAAACAGGCCAACTAAGCAATCACTCAGTGAAGATTCTCATATTCGTTCAGTACTTAACCCATGTACTCAAGCTATCCGTCATGTGCTCTTCTTTCCTGTATGTTTTTTTTGTCATATGTCATATACTGTCTGGGAGCGGCAGTTATCGGAAACAAATTCCTTGTGTATTATGTACTGATATACTTGGCAATATACTGATTCTGATTTAATGACTTTTTCATGTTTTATGTTTTTCATTTTTGTTATTGGTTTTATCAGTTATTTATTATTGATGTTCCAAATTTTGGGATTATTTATTTAGAAGATGTGCATTTGTTGTACAGGGGTCTTCTTTTCCTAAGGGCTGCGTAGGGTTATCGCAAGACCTCACAGTGTTAGAAGGACAGAGTTTCAGTGATCTTGCATTGCATCAGCTTTCCATTTCATTGCAGCACTAGATGGGCCAGGAGCTCCTGTGAGGCACAAACAGTTACTGAATAAGGCCAGTATGGAGTTTCATGGTGGCTTACAGCCAGGAAGATGTCTGGCTTGCCAGGCTGAGACATGCTGTGGGTACAGAGGTTAACATTGCTTCCTCCCATAGTCCTACTTATAGTATGAAATTAGTTTTGACTGTAGAGGGGTAAGCTCCACTAGGGCAGGGGCTCAATAACAAAGAAATGCTCTGCACAGATGTGCTTAGTACTTTACTGAACCCACCCAAACTCAACTTGCCCCATCTGGGGCTACTGTGGGGGCTCAGGAGGGGCTGCTAAAACATCTAAGGGGCTGCTTTATTTAAAATTAAAATATGAATAAAATAAACCAGACACACAGGTATGCTCACATGTGTGTAACTGGGATACACAGGTATGCTTACATGCGTGTAACTGGGAGCTGTGAAAAACAAAATAAGTAATCTGCCAGAAAATATGTAAATAAAAATGCAATAAAAAAATGGAAAAAAAGAAACCCACGAGATTTTCACAAAATACGTAAGTCTCCAGAGGGGAAAATATCCAATCTTGAACCTGTAGTATACACCAGTTTATTTGCATCCCAGCATTAAATCCGAGATCTTAATCCTTGAACACTGAGAAGGGGGTAGAAATTTGGAGGCTTTGGCACCTAGTTTTTCAGTTTGTCCAGTAACGTAATTAATAATTATATATTTGCTTGGTTGAAGTTCTTTCTATTCCACACCAATATAGGAGTGGAGGTGAAAGCCTGTGTGTTGTTCCTGATTGCGTGTGCCTCTCTAATTTTTAATCACCTTCTTGACACTGTCCTCTTCCTCTTACCTCTTCTCATAATGTGAAAAGTCATCAAAGAAGGAGGTGATATGTTTGTAGCTAGCTATGATTCTGAGAACTTGGCAAGCTTTTTCCAGGGGGACCACCTGTCGCTGAAATAATGGGTTTATTAAACTGTGCATGTCCTGTTTAAACAACATATGGGTGGGTAGAAGGGCCCGGGTGGGTGGGAGGGCCCAAGACAATTCCATCTTGCACCTCTTTTTTTTTTATTTGCAGTATGTGCTCTTTGGGGCCTAGTTTTTAAAACTGCTATCCTGTCTGCCACTGCAGTGCCACTCCTGGATGGACCAGGTATTTGTGCCACCCACTTGTGTCGCTTAGCTTAGTCATCCGGCGACCTCGGTGCAACCTTTTGGCCTAAAAACAATATTGTGAGGTGTTCAGAATAGACTGGAAATGAGTAGAAATGAATGTTATTGAGGTTAATAATACCGTAGGATCAAAATTACCCCAAATTCAGTGAGTTTAGCTGTTTTTCAAAAATCATCCAGATCCAAAACCAAAACCCGAAAGGGTAGTTTTGGCTAAACCAATCCAGATCCAAAACACGAGCGGGGATCTAGATCCAAAACACAAAACCAGAAAAGTGTCATCCGCACATCTCTAAATTAGATAGTAAAATTTATGAAGGTTGTGTGGGCGCATTTGGAATTTGATACGCTTTCCTTAAGAGGTGAGTTTTCAGGGAATGCTTGACGTTATGAAGACTAAAGGAAAGTCTTATTGTGCATTGGAGGGCATTCCACAAAGTGGGTGCAGCCTGAATAAAGTCCTGAAATCATGAATGGGAGCAAATAATGAGTGTGGATGAGAGACGTACATCTTGTGAAGAGCGAAAAGGTCGGGTTTGGAGATATTTTGAGATAAGCAAAGAAATGTACATTCGGACAGTTTGGCTATATGGTAGTATACAGGTAATTAATGGAGGGACTAACAGAGTGAATCCGCAGATGATGAACATCTAGCGAGGAAGAATATCCTCACAGCTGCATTTAGAATGGATTGTAGTGGTAACAGTTTCTTTTTGGTGAGACCAGTAAGAAGACTATTACAATAATCAATGCAGGAGATTAGGGTGGTCATTCCGAGTTGTTCGCTCGCTAGCAGTTTTTTGCAGCCGTGCAAATGCTATGCCGCCTCCCACTGGATCGATAGGATCACAGAGCGGCAGCATAATTTTTTTGTGCAGTTTTAGAGTAGCTCAATACCTACTCAGCGCTTGCGATGACTCCAGACTGTTCAGTTCCTGTTTTGACGTCATGAACACACCCTGCGTTCGCCCAGCAACGCCTGCATTTTTCCAGGCATGCCTGCGTTTTTTCGAACACTGCCTGAAAACGGTCAGTTGACACCCAGAAACGCCCACTTCATGTCAATCACTCTGCGGCCAGCAGTGCAACTGAAAAGCTTTGCTAGACCTTGTGTCAAACATAGTTCGTTGTAATATTACTTCACGCGTGCGCATTGCACCGCATACGCATGTGCAGAAGTGCAGTTTTTTTGCCTCATCGCTGCACAGCAAACGAAAGCAGCGATCAACTCAGAATGACCACCAATGAGAGAATGATTACAGTTTTTGCAGTGTCTTATGTAAGGTATGGTTGAATTTTGGATGTTTTTTAGATGCATGTACATGATTTGGAGACAGACTGAATGTGGGGAACAAAGGAAATTTAGGGGGGTATTCAATTGTTTGAAAAGTCAGTTGGGTGTCTGTTTTTTTCCTATCTAATAGACAGGAAAAAACAGACACCCAACTGACTTTTCAAACAATTGAATTCCCCCCTTAGAGTCAAGGATGACCCCTAGGCAGCGAGCTTGTGGGGTAGGATGCATTGTGGAGTTCTCAACAGTGATAGAAATATCGGGTTGGTAACTACTATTGATTGGTGGAGTACAGTATAATTAATTATGTTTTGGAAATATTAAGTTTGCGGTGGCAAGATGACATCCAAGATGAAACAAATAATGCAAATTGTGAAAATATAGTGCTCACAAACAATAAAAGTACAGCCTCCACAGAACAAAGAGATTATCACCATTCTCTGTAGTAAATAGTCCAATAGAAAAGATCTCTGGTTAATAGCGCTCTCTTATGTTCCTCAAAAAGAAAGGTATAAAATCATAGTCCAGTCTGTTTTTAAATTACACATTCATATTCCAACACAGGCGAGCCCACCCAACTCTTAGTGGTCGTGTGGAAAGCACAGCCAGAATCAGATGATATATAGAATACACACCTTCTAATACCCCTCAGGAATTATTGTAATTTATAAGTATTCTCAAATATAGATTATAAAACAGCATAAAATAATTTCCATATGGATTAAACAGCACAATAATTTCCATGGGACGGCAATCTTTATTGCTTCTCCATAATCGTCATCCTCAGTACCATGTAGAATAAAACATACATAGCATAATACTGTTTGACAACTTATTTAAAGCAATTAAAAACCATGCACAGACACTTCCCCAGTGTTTCAGAGTGCCTACCAGATACAAAGGGGGTCATTCCGAGTTGATCGATCGCTGCCGTTTTTCGCAGCACAGCGAACAGGTTACTACTGCGCATGCGTATGCACCGCAATGCGCAGGCGCGTCGTACGAGTACAAAGCGGATCGTTGCTGGGCGATGGAATTAATAAAGAATCCATTCGCACAGCCGATCGCAAGGAGATTGACAGGAAGAGGGCGTTTGTGGGTGGCAACTGACCGTTTTCAGGGAGTGTTTGGAAAAACGCAGGCGTGTCCAAGCATTTGTAGGGTGGGTGTCTGACGTCAATTCCGGGACCAAAAAGACTGAAGTAATCGCAAAGGGCTGAGTAAGTCCAGAGCTACTCAGAAACGGCAAAAAACTTTATCGTACCGCTCGGCTGCACACGCGTTCGCACACTTGCAAAATACACTCCCCTGTGGGCGGCGTCTATGCGTTTGCACGTCTGCTAAAAGTAGCTAGCGAGCGATCAACTCGGCATATTCAAGTCCTGATTACTCTCTCATAAACAGTCAGCAACTGCTCCAGGGATAGGTAGTGTTACACCTCACACAGGGTCCCACCAGCAATGCGTTACGGTATTTCTTCCTCAGACTGCGTATAGTGTGTCTGTTTAAAATACAGTTTATAAACCTTTATTCATTACAAGAACTGGTCTCTGCTGTGTAATGGAACGCAAATGTGCTCCATATCATGGCCGTAATGTCACTTCCGCTTCCTGTAGTTTGTGGAACGCAAATGCGCTCCAAGTTGTAGCCCGGACATCAGTTCCGCTTCCTGATAACTCTTTGCAATACAATAGAATGCTTATGCGTTCAAACACAATTTATACACTGACGCTTCTGGCATTAGAAGGTGTGTGTTCTAAATATCATCTGGCTATCCTTTCCACACGACTTCTGATCAAATGACAGAAGACATTCAGTGACAAGGACCAATACAGATGGCGACAAATCTGGAAAGGATAGGTAGATTTGCCAACACTCTCTATTTTGCCTTCTAAGGGAACTTACGCCTCTGTGTTGACATAGATACATAGGCACCTAGAATTTGATGGCCGATATGAACTTCTTGGTCCATTTACAGTAGTCTGCCCCTTTTTTATCCTTTAGGTAACTTCAACCTTTGTTGATCTCTAGTTCTTTGTAAGGATATTCAGATGCCTATACCAAGCTTGTTTAAATTGCTCTTCTGCCTTAGCCTCTACCACCTCTGATGGGAGGCTATTCCACTTATCCTCTACACTTTCTGTGAAGTCATTTTTCTTTAAATTTCCCCTGAACCAACACCCCTCCAGTTTCAGTGTATGTCCTCGAGTTCTGATACTTCTCTTCCTTTGAAGAATTTTTCCTCCTGTACTTTGTTAAAAGCCCTTGGTACATTTGACATTTTCTATCATGTTCCCACTTTTCCTTCTGTGCTCCAAACTATACCTTTTAAAATCTTTTAGTTTTTCCAAGTAAGTTTTGTGATGTAGGCCATGCATCAGTTTAAGGTCCCCTTCTTGAATGTATTTAAATCCTTCTGGAGATATGGTCTCTAGAACTGAACACTGTATTCCAGATGAGGCTGTACCAATGACCTATACAGTGGCATTATTACCTTTTTCCTGCTACTGATTCCTCTGCCTAATACAAGAGATGTTCACTGTGTTGCTCACTGAATTATATGCTGGTCACTGTGATGCTCCCGTCATTATATTCCAGTCACTGTGATACTCCCTGCATTATATGCCAGTCACTGTGATGCTCCCTGCATTATTTGCCGGTGATGGTGATGTTCCCTGCATTATATGCCTTTAGCTGTGATGCTCTTTGTCTTATACACCAGTCACCTGGGCTTTCTGCTGTAAACAGCAGTCACTGTGATGTGATCTGCAGTATATGTTCGTGATTGTGATGCTCTCTTAGGCATGGCAGTCACTGGGATTCTCTTTTTTAAAAGGAAGTCACTGGGAAGGTGTTTACTGTGATGCTTTCTGCATTATATGCCAGTCACAGTGATGCCTTCTGCATTATATGGCAGTCATTGGTGCTTTCTGTATTATATGGTGGTAACTGGTGTTCTCTTAATAGTATGGCAGTCACTGTGATGCTTCCTGCATTATATGACAATCACTGTGATGGTCTCTGTATTGTATGGCGGTCACTGATGTATTCTATATATTATACATAGGCCAATGATGCTCTCTGTAATATATGGAGGTCGCTGATGCTTTCTGGATTATATGGTGGTCATATAAGTAGAGGATAATAACCACTGGGGGTGGGGCTGAGTCATTGCCTCAGGTAACAGGAAACCTAGCTTCACCCCTGCCTTATTCATACATATATCTAGAAACCAGTGAACTGACTGAATGGCAGAACTCTTCTCAATATAAATTAAGCCAAAAGAAATTACTACCTTCATTGTATGTGTAACACCCAGGGGTTGGCAGGTGTCTAAGTGGTTGGAAGAGGTATCACAGATGTTGGCTAGGTGATAGACCCTTTCCCTATGATGTTTTCCCTCATACCTTGTTCATTATATCTGGTTCAGAGAGGTAGAATAGATTGATACTCAACAGAAATTCAATGACAGCAATCTCCAACAGGAGGTTCTTTCATTAGGCCGCACTGATTTCTGGATTACAGATGGTAATTACTTACAGATGGGTCCATGTTTATCTTGACCTTTAATAGGATTAACTGAGACTGGGCAGTCAGATTTAATCCCCTGCTGTAATGACTTAATCCTGTGCTGTATTGTTCTCTGTATTGTATTGCAGCTGAGAACAATAGATGAAGGCACAACAAACTAGCCAAGATAACCATGGACCCATCTGTATACGGTAATTGGATAATCACAATTATGGAAAAATGGGATAAGACTATTACAAAGATTGAAGATTACAAGAGGATCAAATTTAGCTACAGCTCAAAAAACACTGAGACATTCAATAATCCAATGGTTTCAATCAATCTAATCACAGATATATGCATATTCCAAGAAAAATTATATAACAAGAAAAACAGTGAAGAAGGTGATTAAGAATATGATTTTTAATATCAATTGCTGCTTTTATAAATATCCCTGATACTCAAAAATGTGTTCCAATCTTCACTGGTAATATACGTTGTAGCTAATGGATTCCACAGTTAGTATTGCAATGGGGGAACTGTGGTGTAACTGGACTTTTTGCACAAGAGATGGAGATCCTACAGTACCACAGTTTTGCAATTGGTTTGTGGTGTTACTGCACTTTTTAGAAGAAAGACTGATCCTGGGTTTCAGTTTGTAAATGTCACTGTACTCCAATGTTGCATAAGGATGTAATTAATGAAGGTGTCTTAGAATCTCTAATAAGCAACTGTCTCTGTAGCAATTATCTTGGAAATGAATTCTGGGGTGCCACATATTTAGGGGTATTGTTTTAAAACTGTTCAGAAATTAGGCATCCTATTGCAGCCAACCACATAATACATGATTTAACCTGTATGGACCCTTAGGGGTGTGGTATGTGTGACCGGAGGTCAGGAGACTGCCGGTCAGCGTATTGACGCCGGGATCCCGGCAACAGTATCCCGGCCGGGGGTGGCGAGAGCAGCAAGCCCCTTGCGGGCTCTCTGCACTCACCACGCTGCAGGCTCGGTCGTGGACACCCACGAGTGGGAATTGTCCCTGTTGGTCGGCATGCCAACTGTCGGGATTGTGAGGGGGCGAGGTTATGTGACCATCGGTCTCCTGACCGCCGGTCACATAACTACATCCCGACCCTTAGGGGTATCTTTACCAAATTGTAGGGCTTTTGGAGATGTTGCCCATAGCAACCAATCAGACCCTACCCATCAATCATCTAGTACATTCTAGAAGATAATAGCTAGAATCTGTTGCTATGGGCAACACTTCCACTTCTGAAAATCCACACTTTAGTAAATATACTTCTAAGTGGTTCTTGTGATATTCCAATTGGACAGCATGGTTAATGCAATGTTTAGCATTACTGCCTCACAGCACTGGTGTCTTGGGTTTGATTCCCTCCATGCCCTGAGTGGAGTTTCTATATTCTCCCCATGTTTGTATGGATTTTCCCCCCAAAATCCAAAAATATACTGTTGGCTAATTGGCATATGACAATAATTAACTTTAGTATGTACATGTGGTAGGGAATACACACTGATGTGAATGGGCAAATATTCCCTGTAAAGCAATACGGAATATATGCATGGTATATAATAACAATTGAAGCAATAGTAAATTTTGTTACCTCCTGTACAAGTTTAAGCATTACTTTTCTACTACTCAGGCTCACTATCAAAATTTGTCTGTTGCCCTCCTGAAAGATCAGCTCATTAATCCACTGCTGCGGTGGTCATTCTGATTTCTCTATCCCTGCACATTTCAAATCCGAGCAGTCTAAGCAGGAGAAAAAGATTTCATACAACAAGGTGCTTGGACTAGTCAAACACATTTTAAAATAGCCCTTAATGAATCAATACTAGTAGAAAAGAAGAAAAAAAGGACTGTATTGTCGGTGCACAGAAGGGAGAGTGACCTGATACTCACATTTACCTATATGTTCATAAAATTTAACTTTTATTGTTGTTGAATTAAAACAGTGTGACAATAACTAATACACAGACTACAGGTATAGGCGAAACATAGAGGATAAAATCTAGACACATACAAAACATACAGAAAGTGCATAAGAATAATAAATGTGATTGAAGACTAAAAATGTGTATCCGCGTGTTTGATCTAATGCCCAATTAGATATCCTATTGTTCTTAGTTTAAACCAGTGTTTTGATTTGTTCAATTATCAGTGAATTATTGCCTCGGTCACTTCATTGTATATCAAAATATCATAATTGACCCACTCGTAATGTTGGTGGCTGACAGTAGAATTCGTTTTTTCTCAGCCGATAATCATGTGTTGCTTGTCATGTTTCCAACACTCTCATAATAGTATTAAGAGTACTGATAATGTAGTTTACAATTATCCACACTGTACGATTCCCCTAGAGGATGAAATCCTTAATTATATGTTACTTATTATCCCACTGTTCAGATAAAATTCCTTGCAGACATATAGAGTGTCCAGGTCAGATGACAGTCTTAGTTATTTATCAGTAATTTGTCTCCTAGGTCACTTATTAATATAGTGAATGTCCTAGTTATTCCACTCATGTAATAATGTTAGTGGCTGACACCACAAATCGTCTTCACTCAGCCGATAATCATATATGAGTTGTCATATCTCCAACATTCTCATAATGGTACTGATAGTACTGATAATATAGTCTGCTTTTATCCACAGTGTCTGATTCCTCGAGAGGATAATATCGCTTTTTATATATTAATTATTATATGACTGCTCAAACAGAATTCTTTGCAGATATAGAAAGTGTCTAGGTCACGTTATCCAGACCCAATTCTGGTATATATAGTATGCAGGAGAAAAAATGACCTTGGGTGGGAGCACTCATTCCCGGAGAGTTATTTGTAGATATGATGTCTGTATGAGTAGTAATGTGATAATGAAAAGATTAAAACATAACTTTTAATAATCTATATATAAAAGGCTAGGTACACTAATGGAGTTTACTGTAAAAGAATTTTTACTTTTGTTTTAAAAAACACAAGATACCCAATTTGATAATAAGATGGCTGTGAACTTTCTTAAGCCATACATAAAGTTAAATCTGCGAACATATTAATGGATTGTTACTGTGATAATTCAGTATCTGGCAAGCAAATGCCCATCCCTCCGTGGGTTCAGTGCAAACACCCATTCAATTCCACTGGAGACCCACAACACCTGGTATTCCCAAATGGTCTCCCACTGAAGTACTGACCAGGCCCAACACTGTATCGCCTCCAAGATCGGACGGGATTGGGCATACCCAGTGTGGTATGGTCGTGGGTGACGTATGGAAAAGGGCAGAGATTGCAACTGATTGCGGGATGTGTGTTATTGTGCCAGTTTTAGCCAAATACAATCCTCCTTAAAATTTGTTGACCGTCATTGCACCAATTTAGCGACCCAAACACATGGGTATGCAGAGGTTAAATCATATGGTCAACAAGAGTTGATAACATAAGCCTCTATTGTTTTTGTTCGTAGCGTGAGGCAAAACAAAAATAGTAGCCTATTATGATTTAAGGCATGTATAAAGAACAAACACAAAATTCTAATGAGCCAAGTGTCTGTTATTGCAGATTAAATCTGTCAGAAAAGCAAAAATTGAATAGTATCAACAATGGAAGGATTAGCTAAATTAGCACACAGATATATAGGTAGATGTGCTTCAAAGCAATATGTATTTTGCTGCAATAGGTTTTAGACAGTGCAAACCTATATTTTGCTGCAATAGGTTTAGACAGTGCAAACCATGAACACTCGCATACCAGCAGCTGATATAACCAATACCATTGTTGCCATAAATTTAACATAAGCTGATACTTAGAAGCCAAATGTAAACTTTTTATATAGAGAAAGCACACATTGTTGCAGCTACCACTGCCCTGCACTGTGTTATAATTATATATTCAATTTACAATTTTAAAAGATACAAAACAGCCTAGACAATTTGCAGGCAAAAATTAGTGGCTAAATGCCACAAGTAATAGTGCAGTTAGTCATAGATAGCACCTATGATAAATTGTTGTGTGCTTGACAAAGAAAAGGACGGCTATTTTCCGTATATAAACCATAAGAAGCAGCTCAAATAATTATCAGACAAAGAATTGGCAACTGAATATCACGGGTAGCGGTGTAACTATTAGTGCACAACACCTATAGTTGGTGATTCTAAGCATGTGCTTGCACCTCAAAACCAGCAAAATGAGATTACCCAAATAAATATTGGGTTGATGGTGGTGGTGGGGGCAGTGAACAGGGGGGAAGGGGGAGAGAGGATACTTATGCCGTGCGCCTCCCCGTCCCGTCGAGTGCCGCCGAGCCACCTATGTCCGTGCGGTGTGCAGGCTGGCCGTCTCGCCCGGTCTCCTGTCCTCCGTTGCTGGTCTGAGACTGGTCACGTGAGAGCGCTCTCCGTGACCCACAATCACGTACCCAACGTACGTTTCGCAGTCAGCTTGTTCACGGGTAGCGTGAGCATAGTGGCGCTGGCAGCAGCAATATATTGGGAAGTACCACCAATAGCGGCTGTAGTGGCTGGATTAACACAGCGGAATCATATATTTAATAATGCCGTGCCTGACGCCAGGGGAACTTGGGCTTAATACAAGACCCATCTGTTCTGGTTAATTGAATGGGAATTAACAGCTGAAACATGATAAGAGTATTGCGTTTACAAGGAGCAAAAACATGTTTGAAGGAGAGTAAATTTGCCGTTTGAAAGGGGTTTGTTATGTAAATTAAAAATAGCCTATGACCATGATATAATTATATCGATTAGGGAATGTAGAGCCGGAAACACACAGAGGCACCGTAATATCTCTAATCAGAGATAATAATGTATTAATTGGTGGTTGAGATGTATACTTAGTAAAGAATTGATAACTTGGTTAATCAGTGAGAAAAAATGCCGGTAGTTGCTTAATTAGAGGATACAAATTGAACTACGAGAACCACTAGCTGAATTTGGTGCTGATTGCTAATAGTATTGACAGGTATTGGAATAGGATAATTATATTTTGTACCATTTAATGAAAAAGAAATATTTGTGCAGAAATTGTTACTCTTTACTGAACAAGAAATGGTAGGAAAGAGGAATTGGATTAAGATTGTAAAGGAATAAAAAATTGTATTGCAAGATGTGAGGGGATAGATATACAATAATAGTGATTGAGTGGTAGTATAGTAGTTAAGTGTGTAAGGAAAATGATAAAAATGTGGGAGCTTATATAATTGGAAAAGAAATTGGAAAAGAAAGAATGAGGTGTGCTGAGTGTGCATAAAAATAGTAACTGTATGCATAAAGCATGCTGATGTGAATCCTGAAAATATATGTAAATAAGATGAGGTTGTGTGATAAGAATATATAAATAAATAAAATTAAAGTGAAAGTGAACTAAACCCGGATTCCAATCAAAAGTGTGAAAAAGATTTTTATAATGTGAGATGAAAAACATGTGATACTTGAATGTAGTGAGTAAAAGTGCATGTTAACAGTAAGAAGAAGAGAAAGAGAAAACATTTTTTTATATTGACTAGAATCTAAGGAATATATACATGATCAAATTGGGAGGAAGGCACCAAAGTTTATTGTTTCATTTAGTCCCTGCGGATGCAGAGAATCTAATTTGAAAGTCCATTCACATTCCTTACGTAGGAGTATGTTGGTCAAGTCACCTCCACGTATGCCCATTTTCACTTTTTCTAAACCGCATACTTTCAATTCGTCCCATCGACCGGCATGCTGATGCCCGTCATGTGGCACGTCATTTCTTGCATCAGCATGCCGGTCGATGGGACGAATTGAAAGTATGCGGTTTAGAAAAAGTGAAAATGGGCATACGTGGAGGTGACTTGACCAACATACTCCTACGTAAGGAATGTGAATGGACTTTCAAATTAGATTCTCTGCATCCGCAGGGACTAAATGAAACAATAAACTTTGGTGCCTTCCTCCCAATTTGATCATGTATATATTCCTTAGATTCTAGTCAATATAAAAAAATGTTTTCTCTTTCTCTTCTTCTTACTGTTAACATGCACTTTTACTCACTACATTCAAGTATCACATGTTTTTCATCTCACATTATAAAAATCTTTTTCACACTTTTGATTGGAATCCGGGTTTAGTTCACTTTCACTTTAATTTTATTTATTTATATATTCTTATCACACAACCTCATCTTATTTACATATATTTTCAGGATTCACATCAGCATGCTTTATGCATACAGTTACTATTTTTATGCACACTCAGCACACCTCATTCTTTCTTTTCCAATTTCTTTTCCAATTATATAAGCTCCCACATTTTTATCATTTTCCTTACACACTTAACTACTATACTACCACTCAATCACTATTATTGTATATCTATCCCCTCACATCTTGCAATACAATTTTTTATTCCTTTACAATCTTAATCCAATTCCTCTTTCCTACCATTTCTTGTTCAGTAAAGAGTAACAATTTCTGCACAAATATTTCTTTTTCATTAAATGGTACAAAATATAATTATCCTATTCCAATACCTGTCAATACTATTAGCAATCAGCACCAAATTCAGCTAGTGGTTCTCGTAGTTCAATTTGTATCCTCTAATTAAGCAACTACCGGCATTTTTTCTCACTGATTAACCAAGTTATCAATTCTTTACTAAGTATACATCTCAACCACCAATTAATACATTATTATCTCTGATTAGAGATATTACGGTGCCTCTGTGTGTTTCCGGCTCTACATTCCCTAATCGATATAATTATATCATGGTCATAGGCTATTTTTAATTTACATAACAAACCCCTTTCAAACGGCAAATTTACTCTCCTTCAAACATGTTTTTGCTCCTTGTAAACGCAATACTCTTATCATGTTTCAGCTGTTAATTCCCATTCAATTAACCAGAACAGATGGGTCTTGTATTAAGCCCAAGTTCCCCTGGCGTCAGGCACGGCATTATTAAATATATGATTCCGCTGTGTTAATCCAGCCACTACAGCCGCTATTGGTGGTACTTCCCAATATATTGCTGCTGCCAGCGCCACTATGCTCACGCTACCCGTGAACAAGCTGACTGCGAAACGTACGTTGGGTACGTGATTGTGGGTCACGGAGAGCGCTCTCACGTGACCAGTCTCAGACCAGCAACGGAGGACAGGAGACCGGGCGAGACGGCCAGCCTGCACACCGCACGGACATAGGCGGCTCGGCGGCACTCGACGGGACGGGGAGGCGCACGGCATAAGTATCCTCTCTCCCCCTTCCCCCCTGTTCACTGCCCCCACCACCACCATCAACCCAATATTTATTTGGGTAATCTCATTTTGCTGGTTTTGAGGTGCAAGCACATGCTTAGAATCACCAACTATAGGTGTTGTGCACTAATAGTTACACCGCTACCCGTGATATTCAGTTGCCAATTCTTTGTCTGATAATTATTTGAGCTGCTTCTTATGGTTTATATACGGAAAATAGCCGTCCTTTTCTTTGTCAAGCACACAACAATTTATCATAGGTGCTATCTATGACTAACTGCACTATTACTTGTGGCATTTAGCCACTAATTTTTGCCTGCAAATTGTCTAGGCTGTTTTGTATCTTTTAAAATTGTAAATTGAATATATAATTATAACACAGTGCAGGGCAGTGGTAGCTGCAACAATGTGTGCTTTCTCTATATAAAAAGTTTACATTTGGCTTCTAAGTATCAGCTTATGTTAAATTTATGGCAACAATGGTATTGGTTATATCAGCTGCTGGTATGCGAGTGTTCATGGTTTGCACTGTCTAAACCTATTGCAGCAAAATATAGGTTTGCACTGTCTAAAACCTATTGCAGCAAAATGCATATTGCTTTGAAGCACATCTACCTATATATCTGTGTGCTAATTTAGCTAATCCTTCCATTGTTGATACTATTCAATTTTTGCTTTTCTGACAGATTTAATCTGCAATAACAGACACTTGGCTCATTAGAATTTTGTGTTTGTTCTTTATACATGCCTTAAATCATAATAGGCTACTATTTTTGTTTTGCCTCACGCTACGAACAAAAACAATAGAGGCTTATGTTATCAACTCTTGTTGACCATATGATTTAACCTCTGCATACCCATGTGTTTGGGTCGCTAAATTGGTGCAATGACGGTCAACAAATTTTAAGGAGGATTGTATTTGGCTAAAACTGGCACAATAACACACATCCCGCAATCAGTTGCAATCTCTGCCCTTTTCCATACGTCACCCACGACCATACCACACTGGGTATGCCCAATCCCGTCCGATCTTGGAGGCGATACAGTGTTGGGCCTGGTCAGTACTTCAGTGGGAGACCATTTGGGAATACCAGGTGTTGTGGGTCTCCAGTGGAATTGAATGGGTGTTTGCACTGAACCCACGGAGGGATGGGCATTTGCTTGCCAGATACTGAATTATCACAGTAACAATCCATTAATATGTTCGCAGATTTAACTTTATGTATGGCTTAAGAAAGTTCACAGCCATCTTATTATCAAATTGGGTATCTTGTGTTTTTTAAAACAAAAGTAAAAATTCTTTTACAGTAAACTCCATTAGTGTACCTAGCCTTTTATATATAGATTATTAAAAGTTATGTTTTAATCTTTTCATTATCACATTACTACTCATACAGACATCATATCTACAAATAACTCTCCGGGAATGAGTGCTCCCACCCAAGGTCATTTTTTCTTCTTTTCCTAAATCCAAATACGTTCGGACCTTTGGGAGCACCGCTGACAATCACCATTTTTGTCTGCCGATAGAGATTCATTCTGATGGTAGAAGGTGATTCATCTTAGACTACCGTCTAATCAGTCAGTTTTTCTCGGAGCTAATATCTTATTTACTGTTTTTATTATATTTTTCTTTTTTTGATCCTGTGCGGTATTCCCAAACCCAAAACCCCCCCTTTTCTATATATAGTATGCAGTAAGGAATTAATATCTCCCCCACTCCTCAGTGTTGATATATTTAAATAGCAAATCACTGTATTGGTCAACTATTCACACTTTGCATATCCCTGAAGGTGAGGCGTAATCGCCAATAGGAATTAAATACCTATAAGCTGAAAAGGAAAAAATATATCATCCTTTAGTATTGGGTGACCAATTAATTGTAAGAAATACAAAACAAAATTTCCCCAGCGCAAATCATAGGATAATAGACACTAAAAGACTTTAATTGTCCAAAAAATGTTTTATTAATTAAAAATGAATGTTAGCATAAAACATGCATAAAAAATTATCAAAGTGTGAACAACCTATTACCGGTAAACATGGACAAAAACAAACTACAAACAACATATAATTATATGCGTGTATAGTGGTCAAATACCACAAGGTTCAGTTCTAGTGGATATATACACACTCTATATAGTAGCTGTCACAAAGAAAAGGAGGAGAAATGCACTTTTTAGCGGCTTACTTCCTCTCTTATAATAAATTAATCCCAGTGATTAGTGGGAACTCCACATCAGGTGGTCTTCAAAGGATTTTTATATAGATAAATGTTCCATATCTGATGATTCCAAAAGAGCAATGAATTGTGCACAGAAAAAAAGATTGAGAGTGTTTAACCACCCCAACTCCTGGCGCAAATGATGATTTAAATTTAAGTTGGCTATACAGCAGCTGCAAGCACTGAGGGACTGCTACCTCCCCCAAACAACAAAAATATATACACAAGAGTGCTGCGCTTGATGTATGCTTAATGATAATTGATTAAAAATTAATAGATACACAGGTGTCTGCTTAAATCAATTTAAAACACATATGGAACTTGCTGATAAAATTTAAACAAATTTATTTACACACACAATATAGTACAATAAAAACCATTGATAAAAGAAAGCTCAAGCACACTGATAGACGTTCTAAATATGTCACTTTGTTGAAATGATTTGTAACAATGTAACTTCAATGCTGCCACATAGACCTAGTTTTGGTCTCTTTGTATCAATAAAACTGAATTGCAACAGTTAATACAGCCTGTATAAGAATGATTGTAGCTCCCGTCCTCTATGCTACTGGCGTCCCAGTGCAGAGGAAATGCCGCTGATAATATTTACCCGACCTGCGGGAAGATTCAGTCTCGCAGCGCAGGAGGTACCGGGATAACTTCCAAGCGTCCGCCGCCGGCACTAGCACGGTGCAGTTGATTCTGTCCTGGCGGGCGGGTATGGACGCTGCAGTGGTATGCTGACCTGGCGTACCGGTACAGATTCTCTGAGGCTGATTATCAAATTCAAATTCACCGCTGCAAAGGAATGTGGCTGGCAGCGGTCAGTGCGTCTGTGGGCTGAGCAAAAGGAGTGACGTCACTCCTTTTGCTCAGCCCACAGACGCACTGACCGCTGCCAGCCACATTCCTTTGCAGCGGTGAATTTGAATTTGATAATCAGCCTCAGAGAATCTGTACCGGTACGCCAGGTCAGCATACCACTGCAGCGTCCATACCCGCCCGCCAGGACAGAATCAACTGCACCGTGCTAGTGCCGGCGGCGGACGCTTGGAAGTTATCCTGGTACCTCCTGCGCTGCGAGACTGAATCTTCCCGCAGGTCGGGTAAATATTATCAGCGGCATTTCCTCTGCACTGGGACGCCAGTAGCATAGAGGACGGGAGCTACAATCATTCTTATACAGGCTGTATTAACTGTTGCAATTCAGTTTTATTGATACAAAGAGACCAAAACTAGGTCTATGTGGCAGCATTGAAGTTACATTGTTACAAATCATTTCAACAAAGTGACATATTTAGAACGTCTATCAGTGTGCTTGAGCTTTCTTTTATCAATGGTTTTTATTGTACTATATTGTGTGTGTAAATAAATTTGTTTAAATTTTATCAGCAAGTTCCATATGTGTTTTAAATTGATTTAAGCAGACACCTGTGTATCTATTAATTTTTAATCAATTATCATTAAGCATACATCAAGCGCAGCACTCTTGTGTATATATGAATTGTGCACAGTCACGAGACGATCAGAACCGCACTGATAATAAATTTAAGTCTTAATGGACCCGGCTTCACAGTATAAAACAGTAGCGGCTGTAGGTACCTCGTATGGGCTTCTCCACAGCAATTCCAATACGTGATGTCCGTGCTGAAAGTATCCCAGAGGTGGATCTGATACGGAGTCCACCGGCGGATTCCCTTACACGCCGCTCTTAGCGCTAAACGGCGTTGTATGGGATCGATGTGTTCTGCGCTCGACGCGTTTCACCTTAGTCAGGCTTCGTCAGGATTAGCAGATGGATCGATCCGTACCCGTTCGCCTCTTTATAGGGACCTCACTTAACTCACGGACTGATTTTGGAGGGAAGGGTAACCTGGAGCTGATGTATCAACTGAGGTCAGCAGTTGATACATCAGCTCCAGGTTACCCTTCCCTCCAAAGCAGATGAAAAAAGACTAGAGGAATTGAGGAACTGTTTTTGGAACGCATACATAGGAAGTACCTCCTACTGTGGAACGCATCGTGACACGGAAATAACACTCCCAGGAAATGACATAATGATTGAACGTACAGGGGAGAAAAAATCAGTCCGTGAGTTAAGTGAGGTCCCTATAAAGAGGCGAACGGGTACGGATCGATCCATCTGCCAATCCTGACGAAGCCTGACTAAGGTGAAACGCGTCGAGCGCAGAACACATCGATCCCATACAGCGCCGTTTAGCGCTAAGAGCGGCGTGTAAGGGAATCCGCCGGCGGACTCCGTATCAGATCCACCTCTGGGATACTTTCAGCACGGACATCACGTATTGGAATTGCTGTGGAGAAGCCCATACGAGGTACCTACAGCCGCTACTGTTTTATACTGTGAAGCCGGGTCCATTAAGACTTAAATTTATTATCAGTGCGGTTCTGATTGTCTCGTGACTGTGCACAATTCATTGCTCTTTTGGAATCATCAGATATGGAACATTTATCTATATAAAAATCCTTTGAAGACCACCTGATGTGGAGTTCCCACTAATCACTGGGATTAATTTATTATAGGAGAGGAAGTAAGCCGCTAAAAAGTGCATTTCTCCTCCTTTTCTTTGTGGCAGCTACTATATAGAGTGTGTATATATCCACTAGAACTGAACCTTGTGGTATTTGACCACTATACACACATATAATTATATGTTGTTTGTAGTTTGTTTTTGTCCATGTTTACCGGTAATAGGTTGTTCACCCTTTGATAATTTTTTATGCATGTTTTATGCTAACATTAATTTTTAATTAATAAAATTTTTTTTGGACAATTAAAGTCTTTTAGTGTCTATTATCCTATGATTTGCGCTGGGGAAATTTTGTTTTGTATTTCTTTGAATTTGTATCAGTGGAGTTAGGTAGTGGCTTCACTCCTTTCAGCGGCACTTCTGGATTAACTTGCCTTCCTTTAGCGCAGTGTCACCATCCCTTTATGTTTGTACAATTAATTGTAAGTCATTTTATATATTGATGACTATCGTTGCCACCACTGGGAATATATATATATATATATCTGATTTATCTGTACTATATATGGTCAATAATACCAGTTCAAGTGCAGATTTTATTATTATAACTCAAATATTCCTTGTGGCTTCAGTGTATTTGCTGTATAGCTACATAAGTTGATACTGAGGTGTTTATTGTGTTTGTATTTGTCAGTTTGTATCACAAATGTTTCAATCTCGCTACTGAGCAGCTTTGGGAAGTAGTTTTAAAACATTGTTGCATTTTCTGTCTGTAGATTAAATCACAGAGAGCTCACACTGCTCCTAGGCTGCTGACATAAATACACAACATGGGCCCAGCTGCTGAGTTCACTCAGCCAATATCTGTGTATTATAGGATGTTAGAACATATGATACTTAATGTAGCAATCTCATTAAACTATTTGTCTGATAAGTAGGAGTACAGATTCCTATAACAGAGTATAATTGTCTACCCAATAGTATACTAGGTTTTAATTGTGTCATAGATACTTCTGCATTACTATATGGTGGTTTGGGAGAATGGTTTTACCTCATACCACTTCTAATTCACTGATCTAGATATACAGCATAAGTCAGCTGAATTAACATGAGTCTGACAAATTAACACGGCTATCATCCCTCTTTAAAGAGGTATCAGAGTGTCTGACAGTCAGCATGACATAAGTGGCAATTGTATTAAACTATCAGCTGGAGAACAGGACTGAGTCTCTATAGTTAGATACAATAATCCATCTACTGGTCAGTGCTTAGAGTTGTAGGAATTATCAATACATATAAATTAGAGCTGGTTAAACATTCATTAAGTGATAGAACACGAGCTGACGAAGCTGTCAGTGTAACGGCGGAACACGTGTGTGGGCAGCGTGTGTCCGCGTGTTATCTATGCTCGTGTTCATATAATGAACAATAGGATATCTAATTGGGCATTAGATCAAACACGCGGATACACATTTTTAGTCTTCAATCACATTTATTATTCTTATGCACTTTCTGTATGTTTTGTATGTGTCTAAATTTTAACCTCTATGTTTCACCTATACCTGTAGTCTGTGTATTAGTTATTGTCACACTGTTTTAATTCAACAACAATAAAAGTAAAATTTTATGAACATATAGGTAGATGTGAGTATCAGGTCACTCTCCCTTCTGTCCACCGACAATACAGTCCTTTTTTTCTTCTTTTCTACTATACTTGCCATAACTGTAGTTGGTAGCTCCCCCACAACAAATGGTAATTACCATAATTTAATTGGGGTTATCTTGGAGCTTTAAGTTTCACGTCTTTATTTAGAAAGTTGTGTGTGTGCAGATACAATTTCGCTTCCTGAATCAATACTAGTAATGAATTAAAAAACTTTTTCTTGTGCTTTAACAATCAATGAAACAATACAAAAAATTCTAAGAAGTAGATTAACTAAAGCTTCTAAAACACATCCCAAGCTTTCACATATACAGTTCTACCACAGGTTCCATCACTCACATTCACAACATTTAAAGTACATTCTATTAGGATTTACACTCCTTTCTTTGCTGCGTGTTGCAGCTATCTATCGCCCACCTGTACAACTCAAACAATTTCTGTAAGATTTTTCTGCCTGGCTCCTTCACTTCCTATCCTCTGACATCTCCACCATCATCATGGGTGGTTTCAATATCGCTATTGATAGTCTAAAATCAGCTGTTCATGCCTCCAAACCACTCTCTCTAATCTCCTCTCTCAGCCTTTCTTAACGGACTGACTCCTCTACTCATCAGAAGGGCCACTGCCTTGATCTTGTATTCACCAGTCTATGCTCAGTTTCTGAATTCACTAAAACCCCTTTCCCTCTCTCAGATCACAACCTTATCACTTGCATGCTGTCCTCTATTACTTCAAAATCAATGGGGGTATTTCAGACCTGATCACTAGTCTGTGTTTTCGCACAGTGGGCGATCAGATCTAAACTGCGCATGTGTATGCACCGCAATATGCAGGCGCATTGCACAGGTACAAAGCGGATCGCCGCTCAGTGATGGGTTTGTGCAAAGAATCCATTCGCACGGGCGTTCGTAAGGAGATTGACAGGAAGAGGGCGTTTGTGGGTGGCAACTGACCGTTTTCAGGGAGTGGTTGGAAAAACGCAGGCGTCTCCAAGCATTTGCAGGGAGGGTTCCTGACAGTCTAAAGGCAATAACTAACTTCTTATCAGGGTTGTCTTTTCTATTGGGATTCATGGGTAGTTGTCCAATAGCCCCAGGATTCTAGGTGCCATGGACTGAGAGCTGAGGTCCCCTCTATCCAGGAGAACCAGATGTTTGAAAATCGGCCTTGGGGAACCGGAGATATCTGACATCAATGCAGCGGCCTTTGTTTGAGCCTGTTAATTGCTCTTCCCAGCAACATTTCTCCAGTTTTGTCTAACTTTGCATTTTTCTGAGGGTATCATCCAAAAGATGGAACTCTCCAATTTCAGTGGACACTGGCAGTTTGTCTCTACCATGCCCAGAAACAGAGATATACTGTAAGCCTTTGAGCAGCTGGTCCCTGCTCCAACTCCACATGTCTGGAATGTGGTTCAATATATTTGTTGGTGGATTACTCTGGCTCCTGAACTCGGATTCCTAAGTCTAGGTACCAGAGATATGCATGGTCAAGCAAGCTGCCCTCCTATTGGAAAAGTAATATTAAATTCACTCCACTATCAACCCCTCCACTGCATATTAAACACCCCCCACCACCCTGGAAGTCTTGTACAGGGGCCCCTTCATTCAGCCCAATGCCCCTTTCTACAGTTTAGTGTTCTCCTGCCATTTCACTGTGCACTAAAGGAGTAATTAGCAGAAATTACTGCTCCAGGCTCTGCATGCTGGATGGAAGATAGAACACTCCCTACAGCTTGCGGGACATCATTCGGCAGCATGGCATTGCTAGCGACAGCTTCAGATCTTCTTGCATGTACAAAAGATATGAGGCTGTTGCTAGCAACACGCGGGTGCGCGCATCGTTCTCTGGCATACACACGGAACGATGTAAACGATTGGTCGTTCCTTTCGATCCGTGACGTCCACATCACTTGTTCTATCGTTATGTGTGTATGCACCTTTACAAAAAAAGAGACTCTCACCACTACAATCCATTTTGAATGCAGATTATCTTCCTCATTAAAAACTACCAAAATTTACTCTGCGCTATTTCTATAATAGGTCAGACTTACAAAATGAGTGTAGACACATGCAATTAAAATAAAAAATATTTTTCATATACAAGTTGCATCAAAAAATGCATATTCTAACACCGGTTCAACAATAAAAATCAATATTAAAAGGTATATAATATACCGCACCCATATATCCTATTACTATGCATACAATTCTATATATACTGAATGTATATTCAAATCTCAAATTCCAGCTAATCTGGCTACTAATATAGAGGTGGATCAAATAACATTAAATAGTGCACAATGGCCCTCATTCCGAGTTGTTCGCTCGCTAGCTGCTTTTAGCAGTAGTGCAAACGCTATGCCGCCACCCTCTGGGAGTGTATCTTAGCTTAGCAGAAGTGCGAACGAAAGGATCGCAGCGTTGCTACAAAAAAAGATTGTGCAGTTTCAGAGTAGTTCGAGACCTACTCCTAGCTTGCGAACACTTCAGACTATTTAGTTCCTGTTTTGATGTCACAAACACGCCCTGCGTTCGGCCAGCCACTCCTCCGTTTCCCCAGCCACTCCTGCATTTTTATCTGGCACGCCTGCGTTTTTCAGCACACTCCCCAAAAACGGTCAGTTACCACCCAGATTCACCCACTTCCTGTCAATCACTCAACGATCAGCAGTGCGACTAAAAATCGTCGCTAGACCTTGTGTAAAACTGCATCGGCTTTTGTGAAAGTACGTCGCGCGTGCGCACTGCGCATCATATGCATGCGCAGAAGTGCCGATTTTTTGCCTGATCGCTGCGCTGCGAACGAAAGCAGCTAGCGATCAACTCAGAATGACCACCTATGTCTCCATAAGCACGGTACCCCGTGGTAATTATTAAATATGTTATAAAAATGGAACCTTAGTTCCCTTCATTCCCACAAGGAATACCAATAACTGTCCTGGTGTAAGTTGCTTCCGAGTAACTTGTATTAGCTACACAGTTACACTGTGTGATCGTATTAATATAAAACTCGGTTGTTAATATTGTAGCAAAATGATCCGTGCATATGCTCAATTAAGCCATCTGTACGGTTGATATCGGGGTCACCACTGCATGATGAATTGGGCAGTTTCTCCAATGAGGAACCAGCTATGCTGAATGAGGAAGGAGCCGGCTAGGAGGCACCGGACGTCTCTGTTCTCCAAAGTTTGTACGCCACTGCAACTTCCAATAGCTGCCCGACGGAATGCTGCCGTTATCAAGTGGTGAACTGATGTCCGTAATAAACCGTCCACAGTATTGGTATCCACCGTCACCGATAACCTCTGTGACGGAGGATACCAATTCTGTGCACGGTTTATTACGGACATCACCAGTGTTTATTCAAGATAATATATCTGTGTGCTGTTTAATGCTACAGTATAAAGGCGGGTGACTATTAACTGTGCTACCTGTTTCTGCTTACCTGCCACTTGTTTAATGCTAACGCTGGTTACCCGAGACTGTATGAGAGAAGCCATAGCCAGTCTGTTTCAACTGTGCACCTGTTTCTGCTTACCTGCCACTTGTTTAATGCTAACGCTGGTTACCTGAGACTATATGAGAGAAGCCATACCCAGTCTGTTTCAACCGTGGCCCTGTTTCTGATTACCTGCCACTTGTTTAATGCTAACGCTGGTTACCTGAGACTGTAGTAGAGAAGCCATAGCCAATCTGTTTCAACCGTGCACCTGTTTCTGTGGGTGGTCTTCAGTATGCCGACTGACGGGATCCCGGCGCACAGTATACCGGCGCCGGAATCCCGACAGCCGGCATACCGACACTTATTCTCCCTCGTGGGGGTCCACGAACCCCCTGGAGGGAGAATAAAATAGCACGGCGAGCGCAGCGAGCCCGCAAGGGGCTCATTTGCACTCGCAACACTGTCGGTAAGCCGGCGGTCGGGCTCCTGGCGCCGGTATGCTGGTCGCCGGGAGCCCCGACCGCCGGCATACCATACTGAACCCGTTTCTGCTTACCTGCCACTTGTCTAATGCTAATGCTGGTTACCTGAGACTGTATGAGAGAAGCCATAACCAGCCTGTTTCAACTGTGCACCTGTTTCTGCTTACCTGCCACTTGTCTAATGCTAACGCTGGCTACCTGAGACTGTAGTAGAGAAGCCATAGCCAGCCTGTTTTAATTGTTTGAGCACATATTAATAAAATGGAGTTGGATCCTGTCTATGTATGTTTCGGCATTGTGTCTGAGGGGTAAAGCAGGTCTGCCTCTCTGATCACCTGAACCTGATTTATTTTAGTACCCCACAATTAGCTAAGTTCTGGCACCAGATTTGTGGGTTTACAGCATGCTGGGGGCCGTCCAGCACATGGCAAGGCCACCCAGCATGCAAATGCCTGCCAGCAATATGATTGCAATTCAATTGCTATGGCATCGCTGAATTAGGGATGTGCTCCTGCCTGCACAGCCTGGCAGGTGCAGGGTGGCAATGTTTTCCATCGCAGCTGGCGCATGTAACATCACACGGCTGCCTCCCCAAAGGCCCCATCCTCATTTTTGCTCCACTGCCCCCGCAATTCCGCATAGCGACGCGTAAATTCCTATGTCTGTCTATAAGGCAGAGGAGTTCACATTAGTGAGATGCGATCGCATCTCATTGTGTGCACACGTGCAGTGCGGCTCTTGCGCATTTGTACTGTGCACAAAATTATCAGTATGCCATCACATCACTGATGTGATCCATAGTGAATAAGGCCCAAAATTCCTTTTAACAAGGAGCAAAAGCTGTGTACTCTTCCACAAAGCATGAAACACAGCAAACGCACCTGTACAGTAATGGCACCTTCTCTTTATCTCATTTAAATAATCTCATTCCTCTCATTTGTTCTCTTCAGGGCAAAACTAGGCAGGATTCAGTGCTCATTCTGCACAACAGTTGTGAACTTTGCTGTGAGCCAGGTTGCAAATGCACAAAAGTAGGTATTTCATATGGGATGGTATTGGGATCCCAGCACTTGGGATGATGGCAGTTAAAATACTGACAACGGAATCCCGACACCTATTTGGCAAGTTTCCCCTAACCTCCATAATACTAAAGCCTCCTTTCCCACAGCCTGACCCTAACCCTCCCTCAATAGCCTAACTTTTACCCTCCCTGGTGGTGCCTAGCCCTAATCCCCCCTCCCCGCAGCCTAAACCTAAACCTCCCTCACCCCGCAGCCTAACCCTAACCTCCCCCCCCTCACCCCGCAGACTAACCCTAACCCTCCCTCAATAGCCTAACTTTAACCCTCCCTGGTGGTGCCTAACCCTAATCCCCCCTCCCCGCAGCCTAAACCTAAACCTCCCTCCCCCCGCAGCCTAACCCTAACCCTCCCCACAGCCTAACCCTAACCTCCCCCCCCCACCCCGCAGACTAACCCTAACCCTCCCTCAATAGCCTAACTTTAACCCTCCCTGGTGGTGCCTAACCCTAATCCCCCCCTCCCCGCAGCCTAAACCTAAACCTCCCTCCACCCGCAGCCTAACCCTAACCCTCCCCACAGCCTAACCCTAACCCTCCCCCCCCACCCTGCAGACTAACCCTCCCCCCTCCCCGCAGCCTAACCCTAACCCTCCCCACAGCCTAACCCTAACCCAGAGGCGTAACTAGGGTTTTTGGAGCCCAGGGCAAGATCAATAATGGCGCCCCCCCCCCAAAAAAAAATAAAATAATAATAATAATTTTTTCTTAATAAAAATAATAAATTAATAAAATGATAATGTCACTGCATATAAAGATGCCAGGGTGTGTATGTAGGTGCAGTGGTCGAAGTTGAATTTTTGAAGGTGGAATGAAAGAGTGCAGATAGCAATTACGCTCCGGAAAAGGGGCGCGGTCACTCAAAAGGGGCGTGTCCTTCAGTGTAGTAGGACCCCTTATACTATCTAGTACTGGTGCCCCTTTCACATTATAGCACACGGTATGAGCCGAAATTCACATTATAGCACACAGTATGAGCCGAAATTCGCATTGCCCCACACGGCATGAGCCGAAATTCACATTATAGCACACAGTATGAGCCGAAATTCACATTACCCCACATGGTATGAGCCAAAATTCACATTATAGCACACGGTATGAGCCGAAATTCACATTATAGCACACGGTATGAGCCAAAATTCACATTACTCCACATGGTATGAGCCAAAATTCACATTTCCCCACATGGTATGAGCCGAAATTCACATTACAGCACACGGTATGAGCCGAAATTCACATTACAGCACACGGAATGAGCCAAAATTCACATTACCCCACATAGTATGAGCCGAAATTCACATTATAGCACACGGTATGAGCCAAAATTCACATTTCCCCACATGGTATGAGCCGAAATTCACATTACAGCACACGGTATGAGCCGAAATTCACATTACAGCACACGGAATGAGCCAAAATTCACATTACCCCACATAGTATGAGCCGAAATTCACATTATAGCACACGGTATTAGCCAAAATTCACGTTACAGCACATGATATGAGCCAAAATTCCCATTATAGAGTTAGGGGATCCTACACCCAGAATTAACATGGCCTGTGGGGCACTATGATGAGGGGAGCCCACCCCCTTAATAGACTAATTGCAGAGTTTAGCAGCGGAAGGGCTGCAGCGGTTTCTCACCCCAAGCTGCGGCGCTTCTGCCACCTCCGACACTCCACATCTTCGGCACCAACCGGGATGCAGAGCACCGCACCGGGTATGCACCCTTTTCAGTGTGGTCTGCTGCGCTCCGAAGGGGTTCTTGTTTCATGCTGCAGGATCCCGATGTGCGCCTTCCTCCCCGCTGTTACTGTCACGGTAAGCATTAGTATCGTTTACCGCAGAGGCCATTTTCTGAGGCATATGTGTTAAATCTCAGGAACTGAGATGCCCTTCTCACCATACAGCTGTGTGGCCGAGCCGGGCGGGGGGACAGCCAGCAGCAGCATGCCGGATATCAGCAGCAGAGGGTGCGGGTTGTACATACTTGAGGCAGCTGGATATTCAACAGTGCTGAAAGCCTCCGGAGCCCGCACCCCCGGAGCTGCAGTACACCGGCAGAGGACACCCATCCCCCGAACCCTGCGTAGCCCAAAGCCGGAGATCAGCAGCATGTTGAACGCGGAAGCAGAAGCTGCTTATTGCCGGTCAGCATGCTGCTGATCTCCGGCTTTGGGCTCCGCATGTGCATTACAGCCCCCATCCTCGGCTGCTGATATCCAGCATGCTGCCCCTGCTGCTGGCTTTCCACCCGCCCGGCTCGCCCACCCAGCTGGATGGTGAGCGAGAAGGGCATCTCAGTGCCCGTGGTTTAATACATATCTCTCTTCGGTAAATGGCCATTAGTACATCCCACACACACTGATTACACACACACACACACACACACAGACTGGCCACCCCCAAATCCTACACACACCCACTCAGACTACACACACACATTCTCATACTTTCCTCTCCCCCACACACACACTGGACTGCAAAAATTTACACACACTGACACTGTTCCACACACACACAATTAACACACACGCACACTGTCCCACACACCAGTGGCGTGCGGTGAGGTCAGTGGCGTGCGGTGAGGCACTACAGCCATAATGTCCGCCGAATCCTGCCGATGACCCCTACCGCCACCGAGCCAATGCCCGCCACTGCCTCTGAGCCGATGCCCGCTGCCACCACCAATGGCTTACAAACTCGCCCACCATCAACTGACCCAGCCCTCCGCCACTAATTTGCAACTCAGTCCAAAGTCGCCAATGCCCGCTGCATGCCTGCTCATCATACTTGTGATATATTGTACATTTTTATAGAAAAAAATAATAATCAGTGTTTGGGACTGGGAAGGGAGTGGGAGGAGGACATGAATGCAATTTTGTTGTCCAGGGTTTCCATTAACTTAATGGAGAAGGGTCTGAATGGGTTAAAAATGTAAAAAAAAACTGCGTGAGGTCCCCCTCCTAAGTATAACCAGCCTCGGGCTCTTTGAGCCGGTCCTGGTTGTTTAAATACTGGGTAAAAATTGGACAGGGGTTCCCCGTATTTAGACAACCAGCATCGGGCTCTTAGTCCGGTCCTGGTTCCAAAAATACGGGGGACAAAAGATGTAGGGGTCCCCCGTATTTTTTAAACCAGCACCGGGCTCCACTAGCCAGGGACATAATGCCACAGCCGGGGGACACATTTATGTAGGTCCCTGCGGCCGTGGCATTACCCCCCCAACTAGTCACCACTGGCCGGGGTTCCCTGGAGGAGTGGGGACCCCTTAAATCAAGGGGTCACCCCCCTCCAGGCACCCAAGGGCCAGGGGTGAAGCCCGAGGCTGTCCCCCCCATCCATGGGCTGTGGATGGGAGGCTGATAGCCATGTAAGTAAAAAAAGAATATTGTTTTTTGTTGTGGAACTACAAGGCCCAGAAAGCCTCCCCCACTTGCTGGTACTTGGAGAACCTCAAGTACCAACATGCAGGGAAATAACGGGCCCGCCGGTACCTGTAGTTCTACAACAGAAAAAATACCCAAATAAAAACACAACTCACACACCGTGACAGTAAAAATTTATTAAAGCACACTGACACACTCACACATACTTACCTATATCCCACGCCGGTCACGTCCACTTGTCCAGTAGAATCCAATAGGGGTAGCTGTAAAAATGAGAGACACATTACTTACCTACATCCCACGCCGGTCACGTCCACTTGTCCAGTAGAATCCAGTAGGGGAATCTGTAAAAATGAGAGACAGATTACTTACCTACATCCCACGCCGATCACGTCCACTTGTCCAGTAGAATCCAATAGGGGTACCTGTAAAAATGAGAGACAGATTACTTACCTACATCCCACGCTGGTCACGTACACTTGTCCAGTAGAATTCAATAGGGGTACCTGTAAAAATGAGAGACAGATTACTTACCTACATCCCACGCTGGTCACGTCCACTTGTCCAGTAGAATCCAGTAGGGGAATCTGTAAAAATGAGAGACAGATTACTTACCTACATCCCACGCCGGTCACGTCCACTTGTCCAGTAGAATCCAATAGGGGTACCTGTAAAAATGAGAGACAGATTACTTACCTACATCCCACGCCGGTCACGTCCACTTGTCCAGTAGAATCCAATAGCGTTACCTGTAAAAATGACAGATAGATTACTTACCTACATCCCACGCCGATCACGTCCACTTGTCCAGTAGAATCCAATAGGGGTACCTGTAAAAATGAGAGACAGATTACTTACCTACATCCCACGCTGGTCACGTCCACTTGTCCAGTAGAATTCAATAGGGGTACCTGTAAAAATGAGAGACAGATTACTTACCTACATCCCACGCTGGTCACGTCCACTTGTCCAGTAGAATCCAGTAGGGGAATCTGTAAAAATGAGAGTCAGATTACTTACCTACATCCCACGCCGGTCACGTCCACTTGTCCAGTAGAATCCAATAGGGGTACCTGTAAAAATGAGAGACAGATTACTTACCTACATCCCACGCCGGTCACGTCCACTTGTCCAGTAGAATCCAATAGCGTTACCTGTAAAAATGAGAGACAGATTACTTACCTACATCCCACGCCGATCACGTCCACTTGTCCACTAGAATCCAATAGGGGTACCTGTAAAAATGAGAGACAGATTACTTACCTACATCCCACGCTGGTCACGTCCACTTGTCCAGTAGAATTCAATAGGGGTACCTGTAAAAATGAGAGACAGATTACTTACCTACATCCCACGCTGGTCACGTCCACTTGTCCAGTAGAATCCAGTAGGTGAATCTGTAAAAATGAGAGACAGATTACTTACCTACATCCCACGCCGGTCACGTCCACTTGTCCAGTAGAATCCAATAGGGGTACCTGTAAAAATGAGAGACAGATTACTTACCTACATCCCACGCTGGTCACGTCCACTTGTCCAGTAGAATTCAATAGGGGTACCTGTAAAAATGAGAGACAGATTACTTACCTACATCCTACGCTGGTCACGTCCACTTGTCCAGTAGAATCCAGTAGGGGAATCTGTAAAAATGAGAGACAGATTACTTACGTACATCCCACGCCGGTCACGTCCACTTGTCCAGTAGAATCCAATAGGGGTACCTGTGAAAATGAGAGAGAGATTACTTACCTACATCCCACACCAATCACGTCCACTTGTCCAGTAGAATCCAATAGGGGTACCTGTAAAAATGAGAGACAGATTACTTACCTACATCCCACGCTGGTCACGTCCACTTGTCCAGTAGAATTCAATAGGGGTACCTGTAAAAATGAGAGACAGATTACTTACCTACATCCCACGCTGGTCACGTCCACTTGTCCAGTAGAATCCAGTAGGGGAATCTGTAAAAATGAGAGACAGATTACTTACCTACATCCCACGCCGGTCACGTCCACTTGTCCAGTAGAATCCAATAGGGGTACCTGTAAAAATGAGAGACAGATTACTTACCTACATGCCACGCCGGTCACGTCCACTTGTCCAGTAGAATTCAATAGGGGTACCTGTAAAAATTAAAATGATACTTACAAACTGCAATCCACAGGAGGAGAGAGAGAGAGAGGGGGGGGGGGAGAGAGACTAACCTGCTGCTGCTGCTGGGGAGACCGGCACACACTGCAGGGCCACGACGGGAGGACGGAGCCGGCGGAGGAGGGGGAGAGCCGCACACCGCCGCTCCTGTCAGCGGCAGCGGAGGAGGACGGGGCGCACACTACAGACGCCAATAACCGCCGGGACAATTAACACACGCACACTGTCCCAAACACAATTAACACACACGCACGCACACTGTCCCACACACACAAATAACACACACGCACACTGTCCCACACACACAAATAACACACATGCACACTGTCCCACACACACAATTAACAAACACGCACTGTCCCACACACACACAATTAACACACTCACACTGTCCCACACACACACACACACACACACACACACACACACACTTAACACACGCACACTGTCCCACACACACACAATTAACACACACGCACACTGTCCCACACACACAATTAATACACACGCACACTGTCCCACACACACACAATTAACACACACGCACACTGTCCCACACACACACAATTAACACACACTCAAACTGTCCCACACACACACAATTAACACACTCACACTGTCCCACACACACACACACACACACACACACACACACACACACTTAACACACTCACACTGTCCCACACATACACAATTAACACACACGCACACTGTCCCACACACACACAATTAACACACACTCAAAACTGTCCCACACACACAATTAACACACTCACACTGTCACACACACAATTAACAAACACGCACTGTCCCACACACACAATTAACACACTCACACTGTCACACACACACACTTAACACACGCACACTGTCCCACACACACACAATTAACACACACGCACACTGTCCCACACACACACACAATTAATACACACGCACACTGTCCCACACACACACAATTAACACACGCACACTGTCCCACACGCACACAATTAACACACACTCAAACTGTCCCACACACACACAATTAACACACTCACACTGTCCCACACACACACACACACACACACACACACACACACACACACACACACACACACACACACAATTAACACACTCACACTGTCCCACACATACACAATTAACACACACGCACACTGTCCC
The DNA here is from genome assembly GCF_028390025.1 of Pseudophryne corroboree. Classification (NCBI taxonomy): domain Eukaryota; kingdom Metazoa; phylum Chordata; class Amphibia; order Anura; family Myobatrachidae; genus Pseudophryne; species Pseudophryne corroboree. The sequence goes on from NC_086445.1 coordinate 272,911,956, forward strand.
ACACACACACACACAATTAACACGCACTCAAAACTGTCCCACACACACAATTAACACACTCACACTGTCACACACACAATTAACAAACACGCACTGTCCCACACACACAATTAACACACTCACACTGTCACACACACACACTGTCCCACACACGCACACTGTCCCACACACACACAATTTACACACACTCAAACTGTCCCACACACACAATTAACACACTCACACTGTCCCACACACACACAATTAACACACACGCACTGTCCCACACACGCACACTGTCCGACACACACACAATTAACACACACACACTTAACACACACACACACACACACACACAAAATGTCCCGCACCCCCTTCCCGCTCACCTGCACTCACTGCTGTTCAGGGGCCGCACGCCCCCCCGAGGCCGCGCACGCGCAAGCGCGCACCTCCGCGGTCGCGATCGCGCACGCGATCGCGTACACACAGTCACTTTGCAGGGGGGAGCACTTTGGCACTTTGCAGGGGGGAGTAGGGGGAGGCTCCTGGCTGCCGCTGCCTGTCTATTGTGACAGGCACAGCAGCCGGGGAGACAGGGAAAGCGCCGCGGGTAGCGCCGGCGGAATCCCTGAAGCATGGGGCGAGTGGGCCGTGCAGGTGCCGGTGGCGCCCCCCTCTGTTGGGGCTGCCATGGCGCCCAGGGCACGTGCCCTGCTCGCCCCGTGCTAGATACGCCTCTGCCCTAACCTTCCCCCCCACCCCGCAGACTAACCCTAACCCTCCCCCCTCCCCCCATGGCTTACCAGTGCAGGTACCGGCACACCTCGATTGGGATTCCAGAGTTCAGAATCCTGGCGCCGGTATATCAATCCATGTCAGCATTCCGAGCAGTGTCGAGATTCAGGCGCTGGGATTCCAACTTCCGGGATCCCGTACGCTCGGATCCTGACTGGATCCCTTTTGTATTATATATGTCTGTTTTCTTTTGGTAGGTAAAGAAAATAATAATAATATTAATGTTTATAAATTTTATTTTACCTGTATTATTTTATACATATAAGAAAGAAGAAAAGACAAAAGAAATCCTTTTTGGGAGCACTCTTTGAAAATTATTACAATATTAAATCATAATATACAGTAGTGATGTAAAGATGAGTAATCTAAAACTTAACATTTATTCTGTTCCTTAAAATATTGACCTGTATTATTTTATCACAGATTATTTAAAGTCACCTTTATATCTATACTATAATGCATCCCAGATTTGGAGGAGTACCTTTTCTTGATTCAGCAGTGAGAATACATACAGTATATACAAGATGTTTTAGCATGAGATCCCTCCATCAGTTACACAGGAGACACGCCAACAAAATGACATGGTGACTTACTTTAGAAGCGTAAGCACTAAACGACCATTTTAGCACTACGTAGGGCCAGATTATCCTCTTCCTAAATGAAAGGTTTGCAGTGGACTGTGTACTGTCAGAGGCAGGCACGTGCCAAACCTGCAGATATTTTCTGAGCAGATTGCAGACATTTTCCTGCAGTTTCACACTCTGACTTTTTCAATTATAAATATAATAGCTCTTTTCCAGGAGATAAAAACCATGTCAATTGAAAGGCTTTAACGTGTTGAAGCAGTAATTTTCATGAATTACGAGCAGGCAATCAGATGTATTTGCTACATTTCTCCCCAAATGCATCATCTTCTTTCCTAAGCATGTTCTTAACCTTTTCAAATCAATTAAATATAATTTCTGAAAGGAGTCATGAGACTCTAAACTGTATGACACCTCTGTGAAATGAAATGGTATTTCTATACATACTCTTTATTGACAACTGTGTAAGAAAACACACATTTGCAATGGGAAAGTACCAAAATGCATAAGTGAAAATAATAAATATACAGTATAACTTCTTACTTTATAGTAAGTGGTACTATACATAGAACATTTTTGTTGCCGTGAATCATCTTAGGGCCAGTGGAAAAAAAAGTGTACTGAGCTATAAACTGCATACTTCTATTTACATTACAGTATGCTATGTAACCATGCACTGTATGTAAAATGTGTTGCACTGCATATTACACAAGTTTATATAGCTGAACATATCTTTTGGTTGGCCTCTTGCACTTTGAGTGATGTATTAGAGACTTTTACCTTAATATTTCTTTCACACCGCCACTTACAGGGCAGTGTGAACGGGAAACCTCGGTCATCCAACCCAGATTTCATTAACACTGTATGGAGAGTCAGCTCACTGGCGCTTGGAGACAATGCTGTCTCCAGGCGTCGACAGAGGAGAAGACCCAGCAATAACCCGGGTACAGCTGCAAAGGGTTTTAAGCCACTGTGACACAGCTTGAAACCCATGTTCAGTGACACGAGCTGGAACTTTGATTTTGATATGAAAGGTGTAGCGTGTACAAGTACATATTAAGCTCACTTTCTGAGATCCACTCTGTTTTCAGTAACACATATCTGAGGGTTAGTTTGTAACAAATAAAGGCCAGTGCAGGTTTGTGAGGTCATGAAAATGAGCATCGGCACATTTTTATTAAATATAAAATACGTTTGAAAAAAAGGAAAAATAGGGAATATCCTTGTGAAAATAGCCACTTCACATTTTGTATTTTCCCACAGCTCCTAGTGTATTGCACTATTCATTACTTATATACTGTATACACCAGGGGTTCCCAAACTGTGTGCCGTGGCACCCTGGGGTGCCTCAGGACACCTGTAGGAGTGCCCTGGGTTGGTGGTCCAGGACCAATTAAAATTATTTAAGGTCAATGTAATAGGGAAAACCAGTGCTGGTGGCTGCTTATCAAATGTTGACAGACAGAAGCAAATATTGTCCCTCACTGCACAATTAAAGCTAAGGATGACATATAAACACAATTTCCTAAATGTAATATTTCTTTCTAAATTTCTCAATAAGAAACCTTTGGCCTGTGGGTGCTGTGAACAAAAATGTCTGATACTTTAGGGCGCCATGCTTCAAAAAAGTTTGAGAACCACTGGTACACACTATAACTTACAGCTATAATGATTACATGAATAGGGTGCAGAGCAATTGGTGGAGACAAAATTGGACTTGTAGTATGTTAATTAGAGATGTGCGCCGGCCCAAATCTTGTGTTTATGCTTTGGTTTTGGATCTATATCTCCTTCGTGTTTTGGATCTGTGTTGGATGTTTTGGTTTTGGTTTTAGTTTCAGATCTGCATTTTTTTTTAAATCGTAAAAAAAAAGGCTAAAATCACAGAATGTGGGCCTGTTTTTGTTCCTATAGTTTTATTTACCTCAATAACATTCATTGCTAATAATTTCCAGTAGATTTTGACCACCTCACAGCTCACAATATTACTTTCATCTACTTTAGGCCAAAAGGCTGCACCGAGGTAGCTGGATGACTAAGCTAAGCGACAGCAGTGGGCGGCACAAACAGATGGCACTTAAACTTCCAACATGTCACATCTAGGAGTGCCACTGCAGTGGCAGACAGGATGGCAATTTAATAAAGTATGCAATAAACACGGTCAGCAATGCTCAAAACAATGCATAATGCAAAGAAAAGGGGTGAAAGGTGGAATTGTCCGTGGGCCCTCCCACAAACCCTTATGTTGTATATATTAAACAGAACACGCACAGTTTAACAATACACAATTTACACAATACGTGTATGAGTCAGAAATAGTTATCAAACACTGTGGTTTGATTTCACCAACTGTGTTGCACAATACATGTATGAATACGAAATAAAATATATTACTGTGGTACCACCTACACCCACAGTGTCACACAATATGTGTGAGTTAGAAATAGTAATCAAACACTGCGGTTTAATTTCACAAACAGTGTCACACAGTGCATGTATGATTACAAAATAAAATATATTATTGTGGCACCACCTTCACCCACTGTGTCACACAATATGTGTGAGTCAGAAATAGTAATCGAACACTGCGGTTTAATTTCACCAACAGTGTCACACAATACATGTATGAGTACGAAAAAATAATATACTGCGGTGTGACCAGCAATGTCACAGTACTTCTGCAAATAAAAATTGTATATTACACTGAGGTACAGTTCAAACAAAAAAAAAATATATTTTTTAAATAATTATTGTCAGGGAAATCTCATAAATCTCCTGTGAGCTAACCTCAGAGTTGTTTATTGTCAAAAGTATAAATTATATGTGGCTGGGGGACCCTGACATGACGTTGTAAAAGGGGATTGCATTTCTACATCAAAAGCATGTGTTCAAAGCAGATATTGCCAAGCTCTGATTATTGAGGTCTGATAAGCACAATTAGTTTGTTATATCAACAGGGGGCTCTATACACAGACCATGGAAGTGTGACAAATGTCGCTGCCAGTAAGGAATGTCCAGAAATCCTATTTCCTGGCTATGGTCATAAACCTCTGGAACGTCAATACACAACGCCATGCTTAGGAAGATGTGACACAGATCACAGGCCTTCTATAGATATTACAAGGAGAGTGACCTTCCACTGCTGGATATGAATGGGCCCAGTAGAGTAAGGGTTAACCTTTTCAAGAAGTGGGGGCTGAGGGGCCTGGGGGCCCATAACTACATGAATCACTGATAGATCTTGTTCATTCTGATGGAAGTGGCTGCCAATGCCTGAATAGGTGTCTAATTTCTTGTGAAGCTTCCTCACACAGAACGTAATGCACTATGGGCCTAATTCTAAGTTGATCGCAGCATCAAGTTTGTTAGCAATTGGGCAAAACCATGTGCACTGCAGGAAGGGCAGATATAACATGTGCAGAGAGAGTTAGATTTGGGTGTGGTGTGTTCAATCTGCAATCTAAATTGCAGTGTAAAAATAAAGCAGCCAGTATTTACCTGCACAGAAACAAAATAACCCACCCAAATCTAACTCTCTCTGCAAATGTTATATCTGCCCCCTGCAGTGCACATGGTTTTTCCCAACTGCTAAAAAATTTCCTGCTGCAATCAACTTGGAATTACCCCCTATGTAAGAGTAATTAGGTTCTGATTTTCTTTATTCCCTTTTTGTTTATTGAGACTGCTATTAACCTGTATATCTTTTCTACAACTCCTTATATTCTTTGTAATCTTTTTACCCTTGTAAACCCGAAGATATTTCTTCAATTATAATAAAAATATAATTTTAGTTCTGACTGCTGTGTTCTTGAACCCAAGTCAAGCGAACCCCATGTTACCTATTTTTTTATGAGATGTTGAGATTTGTGGTTACATGTAAAGCTAAAGACGCCTGCAATGTCTGTAATACGATGAAAAGTTTTTGCTCGTGGCAGTGTTGATTTGCCCGGCACTGGCACAACTCTCGGATTGGTGTATCCGGAGAGTGGGGCGGCCGGGGTCCGTGACAGTTATATTTTAAGATTTTAGCTTTTATTATTTTCATTTTACACTGGGGCAGAGCCCCTGGATGGATGGATGGATGGATGGACAGATCACCCTTTGGTGAACAGAGCACCCCTTGTCAGATACAGCAGACAACAGACAGAGCACCCTTGGACTGATACTGATAGGACACACCAGCCCCTGGATGTACACAATATACTGAGTTTTTAATTAACACTGAGGCAGAGCCCCTGGGTGTATGGATATAAAACCCCTAGGTGGACAGACAACAGACAGCACCCCTGGACTGATACACCAGCTCCCCACTAGCCACCAGCCCCATGCCCCATGCCACACAACCCAGCACTTAGACGGACATGTCCATTCAGTAGACTCTCCACAGCCAGAGTGAAAATTGTGCCGATCACCGGGACTTTTATAGGAATCTGACAGCAGGATGATGACATTTTGGCTCTTTTGGGATCCTAGTCTGGTGGGAAACCCAGAGCCAGAACCAGACCCGCTCATCTGTACTCCTTTTATAGTTCTGATTGGCTCTAGCCTAAGGGCTATAGCATTATTAAGCCGTGCACAAACTAAGGATTCGAGGATCCAACTACCAAAATGTAGGCTAGGAATAGATTCTGGTGAGCTCAACGAGCCCATAGAGCTGGAGGTTTGGAAACTGCAGGTCCCCAAGAATATTTTATACATTTGACCAATTAGTAATTGGCAATTACAGGGACATTTTGAGTCCATACGAAATGTTTATTAGACATACTTGCCTACTTTCCAGGAAGAGTGGGCAAGTCTCCCGGTCAAGTGTCATCTGCCCGCTACCCCCCTGCAGCTGACCACATTACCAAGCTTATCCTTCCACAGCTGTCGCGGTCCAGGGGGTACAATGATGCAAATTGCATCATCGTGGCCCCGCCCCCAGCCTAGCAATGCCGGTAAGCTCAGCATTATGTAGAGGGAACGGGGCCACAATGATGTGACCACGCTGTGACTCCCTCGGTTCCGCCCCCATTCGGTATGAGATTGCCCGCCATGCCTCTCGCAGTGCTGACCTAGCTGCTCCCTTTCGGAGGGGGCAGCCAGAAAGTCAACATGTATGGTATAAGAACATATTGTAAGGTCAGTATTAAGTATTTCAACCCATTGGCTTATGATTCTATCACTAAAATAACCTTATTTTAATAACACACACTTATAAAACTCCACTGATTTTGTTGTAAAATTCCTTCATTAAAAAAAAGTTGCTTCAGGATCCCTGAAGCTTAAGCTTCATTATTTTCATAGCAGATCCACCTCTGTCCCCTGAGTGATTTACATGGGTCCTGCAGAGTAGACAGTGTATCACCAGTCTGCGACCATAAGTGTTATAAATACTTTTGAAATAAACTCTGCTCTACTTCATAAAATATACGTAACCCAGATTTAGCCTTAGTGTGCAAACAACAGGAAACTAGAGCTGCACTCAGAGGCATAACTGTGGGAGGCAACGGAGTCAGCTGCCACCGGGCCCCTGCTCTGTGGGGGGCACCTCTCCTCCCGTGTTCAGCTGCACTATTCAATTAAGCTAATTGACATCCGCCGCTATGCTGAATCCCCTCCCGCACTAGTCCCTGCACCTTACAATTGACACCCTCTTTATTATAGATGCGCATTTTTACAGTGTCATACAGTACGTATGGGGGGGGGGGGGGGGGGCACCAATACTTATCTTGCCTCCGGGCAACTGGGATGAACTTACGCCACTGTGTACTCTGGGGGTCATTCCGACCTGGTCGCACACAGGCTATTTTTTGCACTGCTGCAACCAGGTAATCGCCGCCTAGAGCTGTGCAGGTGTGCGATTGGCTGTGCAGAGAGCTGCACAAGCAAAAAGTTTGTGCGGTCTCTGCACAGCTCAAGACTTACTCACCTGCTGCGATAATCCTTTCTGGAGCTGACATCAGGATCCCTCCCTGCAAACGGCCGAGCACGCCTGCATTTTCTTCGACACGCCCAGAGAACGGTGAGTTGACACCCCTAGCTGGCCTCTTCCTGTCAATCTTCTTGTGTTCGCCGCTGCGAACGATTTCTTCTTTCAATCCGTTGCTGCTCGCCGTGCAACGATGCGCCTGTGCATTGTGGCCTGCACGCATGCGCATTTCAGAGCTGATCGCACCACTGCGAAAAACAGCAGCGTGCGATCAGGTCGAAATTACCCCCTCTGTGTGACGTAGCCACTCTGGGGGTAATTCAGATCTGATCACAGCAGCAAATTTGAAAGCAATTGGGTAAAACCATGTGCACTGCAGGTGGGGCAGATATAACATTTGCAGAGAGAGTTAGATTTGGGTGGGTTATATTGTTTCTGTGCAGGGTATATACTGGCTGCTTTATTTTTACACTACAATAAGATTCAGTTTAAACACACCCCACCCAAATGTAACTCTCTCTGCACGTTATATCTGCCCCACCTGCAGTGCACATGGTTTTGCCCATTAGCTAACAAATTTTCTGCTGCGATCAGATCTGAATTAGGCCCTATCTTGTTAAAGACACTATTATATGTTTGGTGATGGCCAGATAGTGCTGTGTGCATAGTCAAAGGAAGACAAACTGCCCAAAGTACACTTGCAGATGGATTTGATAATGATTTAAGATTTTTCCCTCTAAAATAATTTGTTGTTTCTACAGCTTTGAAATTAATCTCCGTGGGTGGAAAGAATTTGAACATCTTTCTTGCCATACTGTTTCAATATGGAAGGAAAATGAGACATGAGATATGTTGAACTGATTTGCAAGGGGCCATTATAAATTACAACTGATAAGTAATATATCTTATAAAGTATCAGTTCCTCCTCTTTTTTTCCCCAAATGAAAATGTTCTTCTAATCCATTTTATGTGTTGGCCTCATTTACATCACTTGTAGTGTTCTGTAGCAGATTAAATGAAACTTGTCATACTTATCATTTGTGGGCAGATTGCAATGAGGGGGAGGCAGGCACCTAAGCCAATATTGATGTAAGTCAATCAGGAATTTATTATCAAAAAATTGTGTTGGTAATTAAATCTGTTCTTTGAATTTTAAATCAGTTTAAAGATTATGTTACATAAATAATGACATGAGCAGGCAGCACATCTGATAACACACGATACATATTCTTCAGCTTCTGGTTATTCTATGTCGGCTTGTTTATGGGGGTAATTCAGACCTGATCGCTAGGCTGCGTTTTCGTACAGTGGGTGATCAGGTCTAAACTGCGCATGCCGCTTGCGTATGCACCGCAATGAGCAGGCGCTATGCACGGGTACAAAGCGAAATGCCGTTCAGTGATGGGTTTGTGCGAAGAATCCATTCGCATGGGCGATCGCAAGGAGATTGACAGGAAGAAGGCGTTTGTGGGTGGCAACTGACCATTTTCTTGGAGTGTTTGGAAAATTGCAGGCGTGTCCAAGTGTTTGCAGGGCGGGTTCCTGACGTCAATTCCGGTCTCAGACAGGCTGAAATGTACGCAGCGGTTGAGTAAGTCCAGGGCTACCCAGATACTGCACAAAATCTGTATGTACAGCTCTGCTACACGTGCGTTTGTGCACTTGCACAGCAAATATACACTCCCCCTGTAGGCGGTGACTATCTGATCACAGCAGTGCAAAAATCGCTTGCTAGCGATCAGGTCTGAATTAGGCCCTATCACTGCTGTACCCAAATGGGCATGTCCCAGAGAGCTCTACCATTCAAAAAAATTTAATTTAATTTTTTGATTTAAAAGTAACTGTACACTGAAAAAAAACTTGACAAATAAATTTCATTAAAAAAATGCAAATGAATAACAAACCTTATTTTTTAAAGAAGAGAAGATATTAAACTCTCTAGCAGTGTATTTTCATGTTACTCTTTAATTGTTACCTGTACTTAACAGCTATACATATACTGGTCACCAGCCCGCCAACATGACGGAACAACATAACAGTAATGTCATACTTTTTTTTTTGTCATATTTATTACTAACAAATTATACTTTTAAATTTACATTTTGAAATTGTGGCGCTACTAAATAATGGACAGGACAACCAAACAAACCCACACAGAACCAATTGTTGGTGTTCAACTCTCCATTCCATAACCCACCCATTCAGGTGATGCAGCCATTTCCCGTCCAGGGGGTTGATTCAGATATGATTGCTGCTGTGTGTTTTCCCACAGCGGGCGATCAGCGATAGACTACGCATGCGCATGCACCGCAATGCACACACGCCACGGCAAACAACAACAGGCATCGCCAGACAGTGACAGGCTGTTGCGAAAATGTAGATCGCACAGGCATTTGCAAGGTGATTGACCGGAAGAGGCCGCTTGTGGGTGGTAACTGACCGTTTACTGGGAGTGTCATGGAAAACGCAGGTATTCCCAAGCGTTTTCAGGGAGGGTGTGTGACATCAGCTCCAGCCCCGATCAGCCTGTTGTCATCGCATTGTAGGAGTAAGTCCTGGGCTGCACAGACTGCACAAAGTAGAAAAATCATTCAATGGTGAGTAAGGGGCAAATGGATTTGCAGCTGTCTGCTGGCTGAGGGATTTTTTGTAGCTCGGCATACACATGCGATCGCACACTTGCACGGTGAACATACACTTCCCTTGGGCAGCGACTATTTGAATGCATTACAACAAATTTAGCAGCCTAGCGATCAGGTCTGAATCATCCCCCACAATTGGTTTACTACATACCCCACTGCAAGGAGAGTGCAACCACATAACCTAAAACAAACTACGTTTCTTTACGGCCACAAACATACACTAATAAGCCATACACAAAAAAAAGTGGGAGGGTGGGTAAACTGGTGCTTCACACCACTGTTAAATACAAAAACTCCTCTCCACTTAACGACTATTGGCTTTGAAAAGTTAAGCTGACTTTTATTATGTTACAGCCTTATTCCAAAATGAAATAAATTCATTTTTGTCCACAAAATTCTATACATAATACCCCACAATGACAATGTGAAAACGTTTATTTGAGATTTTTGCAAATGTATTAAAAATAAAAAAACTAAGAAATCACATGTACATAAGTATTCACAGCCTTTGCCATGAAGCTCAAATTTGAGCTCAGGTGCATCCTGTTTCCACTGATCATCCTTGAGCTGTTCCTACAGCTTAATTGGAGTCCACCTGTGGTCAAGTCAGTTGATTGGACATGAATTGGAAAGGCACACACCTGTCTATATAAGGTCCGACACTTGACAGTGCATGTCTTTTTTCACATTGTCATTGTGTATATAATTTTGAGGGGAAAATGAATTTATTCCATTTTGGAATAAAGCTATATAACAAAATGTGGAAAAAGTGAAGAGCTATGAAAACTTTCCGGATGCACTGTGTATTGTCGAAGTCAAAAATATTACATAAAGAGAACATACAAACTACACACATTTAAGTCGCTATACTTGCAAATACGCGCAGCGAGCACAGCAATATATGGTAACACACGCATTTACACGGACATGCCACAGAGATGGATTCGACACTTATTTCATACAGTACATAATTATAATAATATCAAGCACCAGACATCATGATGATTTCAAATTATATCTAATGAATTAATGTCATGAATGTGTATTATTTGAACTAAGCAAGATAGACCTGTCATATTTACTATTAAAACAACCAGCTTAATGTGTAGATTAATTTGATACTTGTTATTGAGTTGTGGGACATTGTGACAGATGGTTATGATTAGATGTATGGAAGCTGGGATCACTTTTGTTAGAACAATGGATGTTCCGAATGGGACTATGAACAGGAAACTCAGGCCAGCCCCTTTGTACATGCCGAAGGCTGAACCTGTTCAGCATATACAAAGAAACTAGTGACTCAATCATGAATGAGAGAGAGTCCCCTCCCCCAGAAACTAGTTAACACATTTTGCTGATCACACAGGAAGGTAGTTCCTGTTTTTGGTCTCAGAGTTGCTGTAAGGTCTGAGACGATGATGGAGTTATTGCCAGCTCAGTTCCTGTTTTGGTCTCAGCGTAAGATGGAGTCCCGGCATGATTTTAGAGAAAGAGAGAGTCATAAGTATCGAGGGATGGTATTGTATCGCTGGCCTGTAACTGCATGTAACTGTATGTAATTGTATGTAACTATGTTTTAACTGCTTACTGTGTGAGTTGTATTCATGTAACTATAGGTATACTGTACTTTGTAATATATATTGAATCCATATCCTTTTAATAGCAAATATATACTTCAATGAGCTTTGGAACTCAGATAATGTGTGGGTGTATTGTTTTCTCTTATGGGATACAGTGCTTTGCGATGTACAGCGCACTTTTATCATATATGGTAATAAGATGCGCCTGGCGTCTGCAATATGTATTAGAGCGGGCATTTTAAATATTTGTGAGAAATCAATTTGGCATTCTTAGATGGGGGCTGGTCCGCGATATCACGTTCTTAATGATGCACTGTACATTACAAACGCGGCTGTAATTGACCGGCTCCGATGGACGCATCGAGAAGCTGATGAAAATAACATCCACGTTAATGTATTGTTGTGTTATCAGTAAGCCGCTGATATGAAATTCAAGGGACAATGCGTTTCTCATAATATTTAAGATGCTAAAATGTATTTTTATTGTTGCAAAACAAGGTTCAAATAAGTCATATTGTGTTTGATTCAGATTGGATTGTTTATCTGTTTAAGTAGGTTTAAAAGTATATTTAAAAGTTGCTGCATAGCCTTGATATAGTTTTTATTTTTAACTCAGGCCTAAAATAGCTTCTGGTGCTTGTATGATGTGTGATTTCTTTGTTACAAAGGAAGCCGCATGGTCTGTCCTCCATTTTGGACTAACCACATGGCCTGTCCACCATTTTGTGTAACCCTCATGGATGTGGAAGGGGGAGGAGCAGCGGCCATTTTGGGAAGGTAATTTTTCTAAATGGCTGATTTTCACTGATCAGAATAATCAGCTTTCCTTGGTCACATCAAACACCATTTATGAGTTACCAATCCATTTATTTAACCCATGCCATAGTCGATTACAAATAGTTTCAGCTGGGCCTAGTGAGAGTTAAGAGATGAATACTTGATGTAAGAATTACACACAGATAAAAAAAAGAAAAAGTTTTTTTTTCTTTTACCTCTAGGATTTAGTTAAAATCTGCTTGCTAGTTTAGGATAGCCATTGAAATGTTAATTAACCTGTCCCACTACCCTCTTGAACAGGCATATGACCTCTGTTGATATGCAAATTAGAAGCACTGAATGGGTAAATGAGCCTCAGGAGACCAGTGAATGGTACATATATATAATTATTATAATTATGTGTATATTTATATCAGTGTATGTTCTGCAGGATAGCTATCCAATCTGAATCATATCATTTAAATTATTGATTATTGCTAGAGTCATTATAGATCTGTGTGAAATAGGATACATTTGTTGCTATATAGTTAAAACTAAAATAACAGTGTTTAAGGAAGTAAGTATAAAGACACAAACGCAGGTCTGCATAAAAGTTTATACAGAACAAGTTGTGTTTAGTGGGCAATAGTAGTTAGTATTGCTCACATTTATAGAAGCTGTGTGATTTGTTTTATTGTGGATGCAGGGTTTTGTACACGTGTCTCGGGCAAAGTAAAGGACTGCGCACGCAGCGTAAGATACACGCACGGTCGCATGTTTGCGCAAAGTACGTAAGAATGCGGGCACTAAGTACAAATTATACAATAGTGTCGTTTAGTTCAAAGGTGGGATAGTAGACATTTAATACAATAGCACATAACTATCAGATTTCAAAAGCAGGTTACTCTAAATTTAGTTTAAAAACTGTATTGCCTCTGGGGTAAAGCTGCCTATCTGAATGAATCCAAATTTTCTGTACAGAAAAGACAAAGTGTGCTTGAGAGAGCGAACGTAGGAGTGAGTGGAACTGAACCCCGGAAGTCGGGTCCCGTGGTACATCAAGTAAGAGGAGGCTTGGTGGCGTGAAGTGGCTGACACGTTAATATAGATTGAAATACGCAAATCGTGAGGTGATTTGTAGAGGAGCGTGATAGTGCATTGCATTGCGAAGTATTAAAGTAAAAAGGTTTTTTTGGTATTACGCTCTGGACTGAGGGTCCCAGTTTGTACAACGACTCGTGGTCGTACTAAAACAAACAAAAAAAAACCCCTTGCGCTATTCAGACTCAATTAGAGGCAACAAGGCTTGAATAATCTCAAATAAGATTATAATTACAAGATGATTTTATTATCTATAAAATTGATCAAATATGAACATATATAATTCATTAATAACTGTAATATGCGCATATACATAAAAATAAGACTAAAACATTAATAATAATACAACTACTAATGAGCATAAGAGGTGGATCATATAACTAACAGTGACCACAGTGGGCTAGACACTGATAACATCCTTGCTTTTAATTTTCAAATAAGACCTTCTCATCAAATGTGTTCATGAGTCATTCATAATTAGATATCATATGGTGTAATATATTTGAAGCCTTTGTTTAAAGATCTCTCAATGAATAGAATTCATCCAATTGCTCACATATACTGATGGTGCTTTACTTGTGGGATATCATTCAAAAAGGTCATGGAGGAAGTAATACACACCCGGGACTCTTAGTGCATCGCAAGCACCTGTGAGAACAAAGCTCCCGTCTCAATTGCCACAAATGATGTCCTCCGTCTCCCACTGAAACTGGCTCCCGTGCACACACCTGTCTTGGTTTGGAGAGAGAAGTAACAGTCCGGCTCCCGGAGCCCCGCGCACTGCAGGCGCTAGAGATAGATTCCGCTCCTGTTTTCCAGCCGCTGCATATAGCGTCCTCTCGTCTCCTGCGTGTCAGTCTCAGACACCGCTGCACTTCAATGAGAGCTAACAGCCAAGGTCCACCGGGTCACAGATAGGGCACTTTCTCTGACGCGTTTCGCTTCTAATTGAAGCTTCCTCGTGGTCGTACGGCAGATAAGTAACAAGTACCTATATGCTGTGCGATTGGACCGCGCATTTGTGGGTGCGATATATATAATGCAACTGGATACCCCTTTACGAGCTTTTGCGTAAAATCGCGGTATCAATAGCGTTGTATAGATTTGTGTATAAGGTTATAGGGAGTTTTCGCTGGTCTCTCTCAGGAAAATCTCCAGCGGTGTATATTTACTGGAAAGGGTAAGTTATTCCTAAAAAACTTCCAGTAAATATAGGTCAGATAGGGCCCTAGGTTGGGTACATTGCCTTCGCTATCAACAGTGTATGGTAGTACTGGCCAACGTGGGCGTGAGGGAGTGAAAGCGCTAGGTGTCTTTCACCGTCTATCTGCAGTGTGCATTGGGGATTGCGTTTATTGGCAAAAAGTCCGCAATGGGATCCAATTGCACAAGCAGTGGGCGTTTAGAAACTAGGGTTCAGGTTGAGGTGCCGCGGCCCAGGGGGTCAGCGAGGTTTATTATGTGTGAAAAATATGGGTCACACACGGAGGCTTTTTGCAATGAATGGGTATGTATGACTGACGCAGATAGGATACCATTCCCTAAAGTGGGCAGCTTTGAACCAGAGGTATTGCAGAACTTAAGGATAAGAATATGTCTGATAAAATCCCGAAAACAAAGGGTCAGACATACAAATTGTTTAAACCTGTGGCAGCAAGAGGGGTCAGCGGGTGAGTTTGATCCTAAGGTATTGCAGGTGGTATGTTTAACCAAAGTCATATAAGACAAGAATGGAAATATAAGAACTGTTTGAACTTGTAGCAACAATAAGTAAAAAAAAAAAAAAAAGAGAGAATGCAAGTACACCGCCTTATGTAGATATGGAAGCAGTTATGGCCAGCATACAAACTATAGAAAATAATAAAAATATGAAAAATGTGACTGTAACCTATAAATGTACTAATGAATGTTGAAGTTTTATTTAGGAGGAGAAGGTGACCTGATTGTTTTCAGCCATTTCTCATGCACCCAGAGGAGTATCCAACCGGTAAAAGAAGAACAGTAGCCTGTGGGGGAAGTGGCTGAGACCAGTGGAACAGGTAAGTATGGTATCATTCGTGTACATATATAGTAAAACCCAAAAATAAAACAAAAAAAAAAATCAAGAAAGTAACGTCAGAAATGGAGAAAAAAAAAACCTGTCCGCACATTAGTATTTGCCAATAGGAAAGCGGACAGAGACAAGGTAACCCCAGGGTATTTCTTTCAGTTACCATATAAGAAGTATTCATTCCTAGTAATGCCCCTAGTAAAGATGAGCTTGGAAATGTTTGTTGGACCATGTACAGACCCTTAATACGGGATGAGAAGGATTGAATGAAATACTTCGCATGACCTAGTAGCTTGTTAAACTTTTTTTTGTTTTTGTCTCTTGCAGTAATAGAAAACTCTCCATCTGGATAAGACCACTGGTAAACACTAATTCGGCAAATGGGAGGTGGCTGTCTCTGTGCAAATGGACGGGCTCAATAAGGCATTGAGTGTCAGGGTGCAGACTTCTTTGCAAAATTGGAAAGGGGTCACAGTAGCTAATTTTAGATAGTGTGCTATTGAACATCACAAGAATAGTGCTAGGCGCAGAGAACAACAGGTGGAGAGGTTGAGGATGGTAAGTATACTGGCACATACAGGAAAGACCATCAGTCCAAACCCCAGATCCCTAATGGTCAATAATATGTTACACTTGTAGGAAGGAAGGGCATTTTGCCAGAGATTGTAGGAGTAGTAGGACACATAGTCAATATAGATCCCCTAGAAAGAAAACACAAGCCACATTATTAAACACATAGACGGGACCAAGAGACATATAGTAAGGAATCATAAGCCATATAGAAAACACAGATTCGGTTAATGAGAAGAACAGAATAAATGCAACTTACTAATGTCGCATTCTACTGTTCTAGATACATGTCCATCACAGGTAGAGGAAATTAACTCACAGATACCAGGTTCCCTATGAACTTAGGATGGACAGGACACTGGGTTGATGGCTGGGATAGTCCCAGTAGAGATAAGACACACAGAATTTTTTTTAAGGAGTAGACCAAGTAGAGAATCACTTCCTCGTAGTGCCCAATCCAGTTGTCAATTTTTTATAAAATCTTCTTCACCTCTACAAACTCATCTGTCACCAACCTCTATTCTGTTTCTCTACAGTTTCCTCTTCATCTTTTGCGTTCACATAGGGTGGTACAATACATGGACCCAAGTACAGTTCAAACTCCACATGCCTAGGTCCTTCAGAGTTCTGCCCAAACCCAGTATATCTCAACAGCACGATGACACCAGTATTACTGCAGTGTGCCTTGTCATGCACAAAGGGTGGAGAATGGGAATACTGGTGAAGGGAAATTTTGTATAGACACTAATATGCCTGTTGGTGAATGGCAAACCTGACATTTTCTTTTTCATTTTCTTCTTCCTTCTCTCCTCTAGAGATGTTTCTTTTTTCTTTTTTTTTTGAGTTATGCTCATGGTACTCTACATTGCAAACACACAATAGTTAAATTAAGATACAAAAAAATTTGTGTTCCCTGCAGGAAGAGGCAGTCTGGAGGACAAAGGGGTATGGCCCGGAGTCCTCAGGACTGTGGGCAGGTGGACACGGTAAGCCAGTAGCCCCCAGAGCATACCTTCCAAGTCTAGCTGAGGTGGCACACGGTCTGACTCATCTAGGCAAAGAGGGTAGGTGCAGGCTGATGAGAGCCTACGGGTGTGCGCCAGGATTCTATTCTCATGCAGGTAAAGAGAGCAATAACCTGTCTTACTTGCTTGAGGAAGAATATTGGTAAAGCAATACCAACAGAGCCATCCCATATCCCTCCTGCAGACGGATCTTTGCAGGAAATACAAATCGACTTCGTACAGTTAACACCCTTTAGGAATTATTGTTATGTATTGGTGTGCACTGATGTTTTCTCAAACTGGGTAGATGCATTTCCTGCTGCCACGGATGCTGCTGTGTTTACCGCAAAGAAAAATTGTGCATAAATTTGTGTGTAGATAATGGTACCCCTAGAAGTAGGAGCAAAGCTTGAAATTGTACTATTGTGATCATAGATACTGCCACTAGTATTATGTAGCTTCGGAACCACTCCCAGATCTTCACTCGATGAATCACCCTCTTTGAAATTTGTTTTTTGTTTTGGTATTTGTGTCTTTTTGGGTTGTTTTTGGAAGACAACCTCATGTCATGATTGATCAGCACAATGATCAGAAATACACCAATGAGGTGACAGTACAGTACTTTATTGAGATGAGCCAGCATTTGAGAACTTGACAAAAGAACTTGAAACTGTTGATTGCTGGTATGCCAAATGCTAACTGTCTTGATTGTGAACCAAGAGACTGTGTGATTGTTCTTACGCTCAGGTTGCCTAATAGACAGGTGGGAAGGACCATACCAAGATTTGTTGACAGCACTAAAGGTCGCTGAAAGAGAGATTTGGGTCCACTCGTCCCACTGCAAGAAGGTCGCTGACCCGGCGAGAACTCGTGACAAAGTGGTTTATTGCTCACATTCATCAAGTTTGTGAACTGTGTGTTCCAAGTGAACTGTGTGTTCCAAGTGAACTGTGTGTTCAAAGAGCAAGGTGGAGAGCAAAGTGAACTGTGTGTTCCAAGTGAACTGTGTGTCCAAAGAGCAAGGCAAAGAGAACCTCGTATCACCAGAGACTCTGTTCCGTGAAGACTGAGAGGCGGCACTGTTGGACACTACCTGAGCGTACTAAAGGATTGCAGAAAGACAAGTCATTGTAATTGATTTGTTATGAACAAGAGTTGTTGTGTTCTATTTCTCTTTTCTCTCTTTCCCGCTGACAAATATTTTCTTTCAGGATATTCTATTTTTGCAAGGTTTTTTTTTATGAGGAGTCGAGTGTGGGACTGGAACTGGTTCTGTAGGAAGGAGTGATTTCCTTATAGGATCCCAGGATTAGCCGATCAGTTTGTTAAAGTCAGAGAAAAATCAAAGGTCTAGTAGTTATGGAGTTCAGAGGTAATCAGGAACATTCAGACAATGGCTATTCACACATTGCAGATAATGAGCTCATTAATATATGTGGAAGAAAGGTTTATGAGTGGCTCTCCCCGAACTACGAAGGTTTACGTTATTTAGGAAGGACACTACTTATAACCCTTGTTCAAGGATTAAACAGACCTAGCATACGTTCCAGAAATGGAAACACAGAAAATGATAGGAATATGTAGATCATGAAAATTTTATATGTCACTGTCACGATTTGTTTGTGTCTTCTTCACCTACCCAGCAGAACCTCAATTGAATCCAAACATCAGTGTACAAAGACGTAGGTACATGTATGTGTGAAATGTTCGTTGCAAATCAGACATTATAGGCCAAAGCACTGTCCCAGCATACTCTATAGGTTGAATGTTGTCCCACACCCAACCAGTGGTCCCGTGACCGCCGAGTGCATATAGAGGACGTCTCGTTCTCCTCCCTGTCTTCCCCAAATATAGTCAAGCGTCTGATTTGCGAAATGCATACATACTTGTGTCTAGGTCACCGATTATGGTATGAAATATTTTTTTCTTATGTTAATAATTGATGGCAGTTATTGTTTACTGCCAAAGGGTGGACAGTTGAAGTAAAAAATATTACATAAAGAGAACATACAAACTACACACATTTAAGTCGCTATACTTGCAAATACGCACAGCGAGCACAGCAATATATGGTAACACACGCATTTACACGGACATGCCACAGAGATGGATTCGACACTTATTTCATACAGTACATAATTATAATAATATCAAGCGCCAGACATCATGATGATTTCAAATTATATCTAATGAATTAATGTCATGAATGTGTATTATTTGAACTAAGCAAGATAGACCTGTCATATTTACTATTAAAACAACCAGCTTAATGTGTAGATTGATTTGATACTTGTTATTGAGTTGTGGGACATTGTGACGGATGGTTATGATTAGATGTATGGAAGCTGAGATCACTTTTGTTAGAACAATGGATGTTCCAAATGGGACAATGAACAGGAAACTCAGGCCAGCCCCTTTGTACATCCCCAAGGCTGAACCTGTTCAGCATATACAAAGAAACTAGTGACTCAATCATGAATGAGAGAGAGTCCCCTCCCCCAGAAACTAGTTAACACATTTTGCTGATCATACATGACGGTAGTTCCTGTTTTTGGTCTCAGAGTTGCTGTAAGGTCTGAGACGATGATGGAGTTATTGCCAGCTCAGTTCCTGTTTTGGTCTCAGCGTAAGATGGAGTCCCGGCATGATTTTAGAGAGAGAGTCATAAGCATTGAGGGAATGGTATTGTATCGCTGGCCTGTAACTGCATGTAACTGTATGTAATTGTATGTAACTATGTTTTAACTGCTTACTGTGTGAGTTGTATTCATGTAACTATAGGTATACTGTACTTTGTAATATATATCGAATCCATATCCTTTTAATAGCAAATATATACTTCAATGAGCTTTGGAACTCAGATAATGTGTGGGTGTATTGTTTTCTCTTATGGGATACAGTGTTTTGCGATGTACAGCGCACTTTTATCGTATATGGTAATAAGATGCGCCTGGCGTCTGCAATATATATTAGAGCGGGCATTTTAAATATTTGTGAAAAATCAATTTGGCATTCTTAGTATGTAAAGGGGAGCAAAGCTGAACCAGGTAATTATAGACCAGTTAGTCTTACATCTATAGTGGGGAAAGTATTGGAAGGTATTCTAAGGGACAGTATTCAGAAGTTCCTAGAAGCCAATAAGGTCATTAAAAGGAACCAACATGGATTTGTGAAGGACAGATCAAGTCAAACCAACTTACTTGGCTTTTATGAAACAGTAGGTGCGAACCTTGATCCGGGTAAGGAGGTGGATGTAATATTTTTAGACTTTGCCAAAGGTTTCGATACTGTATCACACATGCATCTTATCTATAAGCTACAAGAAATAGGGCTAGGGAGCACAATATGCACTTGGGTTAGTAATTGGTTAGATCATAGGGAGCAGCGCGTTGTGGTCAATGGATCATTTTCAAATTGGACTAAAGTACTAAGTGGTGTGCCACAAGGGTCTGTACTTGAACCACTTCTGTTCAACATTTTCATCAACAACCTAACAGTAGGTCTAGAGAGCATGGTGTCAATTTTCGCAGACGACACCAAATTGTGTAAGGTTATAAATACAGAGGGGGATGCTGAGTCTCTTCAGAATGACTTAACTAAACTGGAAGCATGGGCGACAAAATGGAGAATGAAATTCAACACAGACAAGTGTAAGGTAATGCACTGTGGGGGCAAGACCAAAAATAACACCTATATACTAAATGGGGTAAAATTAGGGGATTCTGTACTGGAAAAAGACTTAGGGGTTCACATAGATAACAAATTAAGCAGCAGTACCAAAAGTAGGAGTGCAGCAAAGAAGGCAAATAAGATATTAGCATGCTTAAAACGGGGAATTGATGCAAGGGACGAGAGTATTATACTCCCATTATATAAATCACTAGTGAGGCCACATCTTGAATAATGTGTGCAATTTTGGGCACCATATTACAAAAAGGATATCCTGGAGCTAGAAAAGGTTCAGAGGTGGGCGACCAAACTAATCAAGGGCATGAAGATGCTGGAATACGAGGAAAGGCTTGCAAGGCTAAGCATGTTTACATTGGAAAAGAGGAGACTAAGAGGGGACATGATCAACCTCAACAAATATATAAGGGGTCAATACACAGAGCTTGGGAGGGACCTGAGTTTCTATAAGATCAGCACAGAGGACACGTGGTCACTCACTTAGGTTAGAAGAGAGGAGTTTCCGCACATTGAGGCAAAAAGGTTTTTTCACAGTAAGGACAATACGTGTTTGGAATTCCCTGACTGAGAGAGTAATAACAGCGGACTCAGTCAACACCTTTAGGAATGGGTTAGATAAATTCCTATTGGATAAAGATATTCAGTGTTATGGTGCGTAGTCACGCATTATAGTTAATATATAACTAGTCCTAACATAAAAATAACTAGTCCTATAATAGGACTGCATAGGAGACCACAAATAGGATGGACAATTGTCTTTTTTCAACCTTAGTTACTATGTTACTATATATATATATATATATATATATATATATATAGAATGAAGAGATTGGTGGCACTCAAGCAGGCTAGTAGATGCAAAGAAAATGTCCCTTTATTTGCCTACATGTTTCGGGGAAACTCCCCGTCCTCAGGGCTAGACGGGGAGTTTCCCCGAAACATGTAGGCAAATAAAGGGACATTTTCTTTGCATCTACTAGCCTGCTTGAGTGCCGCCAATCTCTTCATTCTATTTTTGTCATTTGTTGACCTGGAGGGCACCGCAGCAAAGAAACTTTATATATCTTTTGGAGTGCCGGTATAATCTCTGAATTATATATATATATATAGATATATATACACACACAGAAGAAAATGTGGCACCACTTAGAGTCTGATTTCAAATGCTTGTATTAGAAATCCATCAAATAACCAACAGCATTTCTGGAACCATCACGCCCATTCGTCAAGGTGAGTACTCACCGCCGCTTTTTCATCTGTTTATGATCATCACACCCTGGATGGCACCCGGGCAGAAACCTACCTTATGGGAGTGCCAACCTACCTATATCTATCTATCTATCTATCTATCTATCTATCTATCTATCTATCTATCTATCTATCTATCTATCTATCTATTTAAAAAAGCCACTGTTTATTATTATTTATTATAGTTAGTGCAGAGCCTCTGTGATCTATCTGTCTGCCCAGTCTGTCTGTCTATCTACCTACAGTATGTACACCAGGGAAGGGCTGTGCAGCAGCAGCCTGTCTGTTTGTCTGTCCAGTATGTCTGTCTCTCTATCTACCTACAGTATGTACACCAGGGTAGGGCTGTGCAGCAGCAGTCTGTCCAGTCTGTCTGTCTGTTTGTCTGTCCAGTCCGTCTGTTTGTCTGTCCAGTCTGTCAGTCTGTCTGTCTGTCCAGTATGTCTATCTATCTATCTACGTACAGTATGTACACCAGGGAAGGGCTGTGTAGCAGCACTAGCATAAAGTCACAACTGCAGCAATAGATGAAAGGAAGGCTGCGATTGCCTCCGACTCAGAATCAGGCCCTATGAGAAGGAAAATTTCCCAGCTGGTTTTCCATCCCAGTCCTCCCCTGATTGCAGCTGACCAGTGGCAGCACACAGAATACTTGAAAAATGTACTTGTACCACCTCCTAGAGAGAGTAAAGAAGAAAATAGATGTCAATTTGTGAGGAGATGCTATGAATGTAACAAGCCTAGGCATTTAGCCAGACAGTGTCCAGTGAGATGAGAATGTCAATGAATGCCCCAAAAGATGTCTAATCTCAACAAGCCATCAGGAAACAAGGGAGACAAGAAAACTCCACCCTGACCACCCAAAGATTGCTGATAGTCCTTTGCCTCCAATATCTGCTTTCTCCCTCTCCACTCCTGCAGTCCTGTCACTGACTGTAGCTCCTTTCCAGGATCGTTCTGTGGGAGACCCTGTGAGGTTAATCTCTCAGTGATGTCCGTCTGTGTTTTCACACTCAGGGCGGGATGTACTAAAGGGAAAATGTGGTAAAACCCCCGTTTTCGGGGGTTTTACCGCATTTTCATATGTACTAAGGCCCCACCGCTGGGATTACGCCTCCGGGGGGTATCACCATCTTTTGATGGCGATATCCCATCGAAGCCTATGGGCTTCTTACCGCCGCCGAATCGCGCCACTCACGACGATCTCTCTACCCCCGGCCACCCTCCTCCCTCTCCCCCGCAGCACAACCTTGTCTCCTTTCAGCTGCAGGGGGGAGAAGGAGGATCACAGGGACTCCCTGCACGTCACCTCCCGGGGCTGGAAGCCGCCACAAACCTTGTCCTGTGGAACATCACTGATCGCAGGACACCCCTGGCATCGCTCTGTGATACTAATCGCATATGTTAGTACATATGCGATTAGTATCATTGCGTTGACCAGCGCTGACCCGCGATCAGTGACAGTACATCCTGCCCTCACACTGACCCTATTGCCTCGGCTCCCACTTCGCTCCACCCTCTCTCCTCTGTGTAGTCCTTTTCCTCAATTACAGGCTGACCGGAGATTGGTCCGCTGTTCGTGGGCACTTTGGGCCTAATGCAGATTTGTTCGCTTGGTAGCGTTTTTTGCTGCGCAGCGATCAGGTAACTACTGCACATGCGTATGCACCGCAATGGTTACAAAGTGGATCGTTGTTGTGCACTGGTTCTAGCAAAGAAACCATTCACACAGCCGTTCACAAGGAGATTGACAGGAAGAGGGCGTTTGTGGGTGGTAACTGACCGTTTTCTGGGAGTGGTTGGAAAAACGCAGCGTGTCCAAGCGTTTGCAGGGCGGGTGTTTGATGTCAATTATGGGCTTGAATAGGCTCAAGTGATCGCAGCGGCTGAGTAAGGTCAGAGCTACTCAGAAACTGCACAAGCTGTTTTTGTACAGGGCGCCTGCACACGCGTTCGCACACTTGCAAATCTAAAATACACTCCCCTATAGGCGGCGTCTATCTGTTCACAGCGCTGCAAAAAATAGCTAGCGAGCGATCCGATCTGAAGTAGACCTTTGTCCATTTGCTTGCTGTGAAGCTCTGGACATTTCTCCTCCCTCCCTGCAGCCTCCAGCACAATGCTGTTCCTGTTTTATAGCCTCCCAGCGGTTGCTGATGCTGGAAGCAGTGCTGGAGGATATTATATAACTTGGCAAATAAAGAAACTTCAGAGCTGTCTGTTTTCAAAAGTAGGCAAGTTTGACGTTGCTTGGTAAAATAAAGGTGACTAAGGGAACTATTTAAAAGGAGGCCTTTTCCTGTACTTTCCACTGTGCAAAGGCATATGCTGTAATTGTTGTATTTGCAAATTTCAATCAGGTTAACTATTGTCCATTGTTTTTACTTGACTATCACATAAAGGCATGTTTTTCAGGGGTGTAGTATGTAATGCCGGCGGTCGGGCATACCGACAGCTGAGCAAGTGCAAATGAGCCCCTTGCGGGCTCGCTGTACTCATCACGCTGTGGGCACGGGGGCGCGCTACACGCGCCACGCTATCTATTCTCCCTCCAGGGGGGTCGTGGACCTCCAAGAGGGAGAAAAGCTGTTGGTATGCCGGCGGTCGGGATTCCGGCGCTGGTATGCTGGTCGTCGGGAGCCCGGCCGCCGGCAAACTGAAGACCACCCGTTTTTCAGCATATCTGGACAGAAAAGAAGTCTTTTATTATTTATATCACATAAAAGAGGATGGGAAAAAGAATATATCAATAGGAAGATATCTTCTAGAAGTTCTATAAAACAAATACAGTAAATTTATACTGTAGCTATTAATCTGTGTTTAGTTTGACGTCACAAATATTTTGCTATAATTACCAATTTTTGAGGCTTTGTAGAGTAAAGATAAGTTAAATAATATTCCAGGAACAATGTCCTATCTCATGAAATTTTAAAGGTAAATATATATTCTTCTTATTTTTCGTAAATGTATCTTACACATATTATGTACTTACAGTATTGGCACATTTTTAAGGAATGTATAACAGTATTAATGTCAACTCTGGGTGAACTCTGGCGTAAGTTCAGTAGAGGGCGCTTTCTGCAGGAAGCTAAGCAGGCACAGATAACTCTTGAACATAAGGTACGCTGGGCACATTGAACACTGGTACTATGTAGTCATACCTCCCAACATGACCCTTGCCAGGAGGGACAGAATGCTTTGCTCCTGGACTTCCCTCTTAATGTATGATTGCCATCACCTGTGGTAATACACCTTTCTTATCCATTAACCTGTTCAAAACAGGTGCTGCCAATCACAAATTAAGAAGTAAGTCCAGAAGCATAGCATTGTGTCCCTCCTGGAGAGGGTCATGTTGGGAGGTATGTGTAGTGTAGGCCATTGCAGATTGTGATGGAAAACCAGCCCGGAAAATTGATGGAAGCAGCCCTAATGGGAGCAGGGTTTGTTGAGAGGGTGAAGTCTGTCAAGGATGGCTTGATCCCTCCCTATAGGGCCTGATTCTGAGTTGGACGCAGTTGCGGCTTTCTGTATGTCTTTTGCTGCAGCTGCGTCTGTGACTTTATACTAATGCCGCTACAATGCCCTTCCCTGGCGTACATTTATGCTTCCTAATGTGCAAGGACTAAGACACCCACTGTCAGTGTCTACAGATGCTACAATCATGCTTTGTGCATCTTCTTTAGATGCTACCATTGATCACACCATTGAAACTTTCACCAACCCTATGCTAGGTGCAGATCTTCCAAGTATGGCGTCCAATGTGAGTGATTCAGCATTTCTGTAAACAACCACTACCAGCAACAAGTCCATACCACGTTACCTCTGCATCTTGTTAGCCAATCTCCTGTAACTGCCAGGGGAAGCCCCACACATTTCTAATACACTTCTTGGTGCATGCATCTGAATCTGTACTGTAACCCTGCACGAACAGCATCAGGATGCATGTACGTTGCAACGCAGACACATGCACAGACTAAAAACACATTGGCCACCACAGGAAAAAACACACACATTGGCCCCTACAGAGAACAAAAAAAGCATTGGCCCCTACAGAGAACAATAAAAAAAACATTAGCCCCGCAGAGAACAATAAAAAAACAATGACCCCCACAGGTAAATAAACACATTATCCCAATAGAAGAAAGACTTGGCACTTCTAATTCATCTGCCGCTGTCTATTTAGGGAATACTCAACCCCTGGAAACCAGAAAACTAAAATAAATAGACAGCTTCCTCAGAAGTAAAAAGGAAGATACCTATCACAGATGGAGAAACGCGTTAAGTACTATAAACGGTACCCCAGTCGTCACTGGTCACCCTGTCTAGTCACTCTAACAGGACAAAAAAACACATTGACTTCTGACAGGAAAAAGGGAAAAAACATTATCCCCATGGAAAAAAATAAAACACATAGGCCTCCACAGTAAAGAAAATGGAGGGATAGTGTATGCCCCTGGGTTGGGGGGGGGGGGGGGTTACTGTGTCTAGGGAACTGGCACACTGTCACACAGACAGATGCCACTTACACACAGGTGCTGACATACAATCAGAAGCTGACACACAGAGTCACTGACACACTGACAATGACACAGATGCTGTCACACAGACCGACACTGATACAAATAGATGCTGATCCACAAACAGATGCTAACACACAGACAAATGCTGACACACTGATGCTGACACACAAATGCCGACACACTGACAGATGCTGACAAACTGACAATGACAGACAGGCTGAAACACAGACAGATGCTGACACACAAATAGATGCTGACACACAAGCACAGAAGCTGACACAGACAGATGCTGACACACAGATGTTGACACACTGATGCTGACATACAGATACACAGACGCTGACACACAAACATACTGACACACAGATCTGACACGCTGATGCACAGATGCCGACACAATGATGCTGACACAGATGCTGACATACTGATGCTGGTTACATACTGTAGCTGGGTATATGCAGCACAGGGCCTGGAAGCAGCAGCTGCCTCCCTATGGTCACCCCCAGGACACAGCAGGCTAGGCCACCACACACACCACCCATGTTTTTCCCAGATAGCTATACAGACTCTCATTCTCCTGCAGGGTAAGCAAAATGGAGACACAGTTAATGGCCTTCTTGCTCTGCCTGTTGTTTCTCATGTTTACGAGTTCCAATCCCCGGGCGGTTGGTGGCTCTGTTCCTGTACTCTGAGTGGTTAGTCAGGGCCACTTCATGTCCTGGGTGCCTGCCATCAAGTTGTAGGAGGATCCAGAGCTGCTGCTGCACTCCCTGGTAAGTAAAGGTGCCGACAATTTAAAAAACAGTACTGTACTGGCCAAAGAGGTACAGCTGGAGGGTATAATGTAGCCGGATTCTTCAGTGGAATGGTTTGCACCCCCCTCCCTCTCTGTTTCCAGTCCACGCCTGAGTGTAGGCATCTGAGTCTCAGTACATGAATACTGGATAGTCCCAGGGGACAGTCAGACTGGAACTGACAGAGCACTGGTTGTCTAAGGAGACCAGTGAGGACTTGGAGTGAGACAAGAGTCTATATAGGAACCAACTCATACTGGCTGGACTGGAACTAGTGGAGACTTGAGACAGAAGTCAGTATGGGAACTGACTAGTACTGGCTAGTGATGTGCACCGGACATTTTTCGGGTTTTGTGTTTTGGTTTTGGATTCGGTTCCGCGGCCGTGTTTTGGATTCGGACGCGTTTTGGCAAAACCTCACCGAAATTTTTTTGTCGGATTCGGGTGTGTTTTGGATTCAGGTGTTTTTTTCAAAAAACCCTAAAAAAACGCTTAAATCATAGAATTTGGGGGTCATTTTGATCCCATAGTATTATTAACCTCAATAACCATAATTTCCACTCATTTCCAGTCTATTCTGAACACCTCACACCTCACAATATTATTTTTAGTCCTAAAATTTGCACCGAGGTCGCTGGATGGCTAAGCTAAGCGACCCAAGTGGCCGACACAAACACCTGGCCCATCTAGGAGTGGCACTGCAGTGTCAGGCAGGATGGCACTTCAAAAAATAGTCCCCAAACAGCACATGATGCAAAGAAAAAAAGAGGTGCACCAAGGTCGCTGTGTGACTAAGCTAAGTGACACAAGTGGCCGACACAAACACCTGGCCCATCTAGGAGTGGCACTGCAGTGTCAGAAAGGATGGCACTTCAAAAAAATTGTCCCCAAACAGCACATGATGCAAAGAAAAAAAGAGGCGCACCAAGGTCGCTGTGTGACTAAGCTAAGCGACACAAGTGGCCGACACAAACACCTGGCCCATCTAGGAGTGGCACTGCAGTGTCAGACAGGATGGCACTTCAAAAAAATTGTCCCCAAACAGCACATGATGCAAAGAAAAAAAGAGGCGCACCAAGGTCGCTGTGTGACTAAGCTAAGCGACACAAGTGGCCGACACAAACACCTGGCCCATCTAGGAGTGGCACTGCAGTGTCAGACAGGATAGCACTTCAAAAAAATTGTCCCCAAACAGAACATGATGCAAAGAAAAAAAGAGGCGCACCAAGGTCGCTGTGTGACTAAGCTAAGCGACACAAGTGGCCGACACAAACACCTGGCCCATCTAGGAGTGGCACTGCAGTGTCAGACAGGATAGCACTTCAAAAAAATTGTCCCCAAACAGCACATGATGCAAAGAAAAAAAGAGGCGCACCAAGGTCGCTGTGTGACTAAGCTAAGCGACACAAGTGGCCGACACAAACACCTGGCCCATCTAGGAGTGGCACTGCAGTGTCAGACAGGATAGCACTTCAAAAAAATTGTCCCCAAACAGAACATGATGCAAAGAAAAAAAGAGGCGCACCAAGGTCGCTGTGTGACTAAGCTAAGCGACACAAGTGGCCGACACAAACACCTGGCCCATCTAGGAGTGGCACTGCAGTGTCAGGCAGGATGGCACTTCAAAAATATAGTCCCCAAACAGCACATGATGCAAAGAAAAAAAGAGGCGCACCAAGGTCGCTGTGTGACCAAGCTAAGCGACACAAGTGGCCGACACAAACACCTGGCCCATCTAGGAGTGGCACTGCAGTGTCAGGCAGGATGGCACTTCAAAAAAATAGTCCCCAAACAGCACATGATGCAAAGAAAAAAAGAGGCGCACCAAGGTCGCTGTGTGACTAAGCTAAGCGACACAAGTGGCCGATACAAACACCTGGCCCATCTAGGAGTGGCACTGCAGTGTCAGGCAGGGTGGCACTTCAAAAAAATAGTCCCCAAACAGCACATGATGCAAAGAAAAAAGAGGCGCAAAGAGGTAGCTGTGTGACTAAGCTAAGCGACCCAAGTGGCCGACACAAACACCTGGCCCATCTAGGAGTGGCACTGCAGTTTTCTAGCGAGAGGATGAGTGCTTCCATCCTCAAGTGAATCTGAACCACTAGCCATGAACATAGGCCAGGGCCTTAGCCGTTCCTTGCCACTCCGTGCCGTAAATGGCATATTGGCAAGTTTACGCTTCTCATCAGACGCTTTCAATTTTGATTTTTGGGTCATTTTACTGAACTTTTGTTTTTTGGATTTTACATGCTCTCTACTATGACATTGGGCATCGGCCTTGGCAGATGACGTTGATGGCATTTGATCGTCTCGGCCATGACTAGTGGCAGCAGCTTCAGCACAAGGTGGAAGTGGATCTTGATTTTTCCCTATTTTAACCTCCACATTTTTGTTCTCCATTTTTTAATGTGTGGAATTATATGCCAGTATCAATAGCAATGGCCTACTACTATATATACTGCGCACAACTAAAATGCACCACAGCTATAGAATTTAGATGGATAGTATACTTAATGACGACACAGAGGTAGGTACAGCAGTGGCCTTCCGTACCGTACTGCTATATATACTGGTGGTCACTGTGTCAGCAAACTGCAAACTAAAATGCACCACAGGTATAGAATGTAGATGGATAGTATACTTAATGATGACACAGAGGTAGGTACAGCAGTGGCCTTCCGTACCGTACTGCTATATATACTGGTGGTCACTGTGTCAGCAAACTGCAAAACTAAAATGCACCACAGGTATAGAATGTAGATGGATAGTATACTTAATGACGACACAGAGGTAGGTACAGCAGTGGCCTTCCGTACCGTACTGCTATATATACTGGTGGTCACTGTGTCAGCAAACTGCAAAACTAAAATGCACCACAGGTATAGAATGTAGATGGATAGTATACTTAATGACGACACAGAGGTAGGTACAGCAGTGGCCTTCCGTACCGTACTGCTATATATAGTATACTGGTGGTCACTGTGTCAGCAAACTGCAAAACTAAAATGCACCACAGGTATAGAATGTAGATGGATAGTATACTTAATGATGACACAGAGGTAGGTACAGCAGTGGCCTTCCGTACCGTACTGCTATATATACTGGTGGTCACTGTGTCAACAAACTGCACAACTGAAATGCACCACAGGTATAGAATCTAGATGGATAGTATACTTGACGACAGAGAGGTAGGTACAGCAGTGGCCTACTGTACCGTAATGCTATATATTATATACTGGTGGTCACTGGTCAGCAAAACTCTGCACTGTACTCCTCCTATATAATATTATACTGGTGGTCCCTAGTCCCCACAATAAAGCAGCACACTGAGCACAGATATGGAGTGTTTTTCAGGCAGACAACGTATACTGGTGGTCACTGTCAGCAAAACTCTGCACTGTACTCCTGCTATATAATACAGCTGCTCCCCAGTCCCCACAATTAAGCAGTGTGAGCACAGATATATGCAGCACACTGAGCACAGATAAGGAGCGTTTTTTTCAGGCAGAGAACGGATAAAACTGGTGGTCACTGATCAGCAAAACTCTGCACTGTACTCCTCCTATATTATACAGCTGCTCCCCAGTCCTCCCCACAATTAAGCAATAAAGCACAATCAAGTTCAACAATAACGGAGAGGACGCCAGCCACGTCCTCTCCCTAACATTTCCAATGCACGAGTGAAAATGGCGGCGACGCGCGGCTGCTTATATAGAATCCGAATCTCGCGAGAATCCGACAGCGGGATGATGACGTTCGGGCGCGCTCGGGTTAACCGAGCCATACGGGAGAATCCGAGTATGGCTCGGACCCGTGTAAAAAGGGTGAAGTTCGGGGGAGTTCGGTTTCCGAGAAACCGAACCCGCTCATCACTAGTACTGGCCGTACTGGAACTGGTGGAGAATTTGAAACAAGAGTCAGTATGGGAATTGACTAAAAGCCAATAGTCAGCAGTATTCACTATGAGCACACTGGATGGTAATTGCTGAATACTGGGATTCACAGTGTTGGAGATACTGGCTGTTTGCAGACACTGTATATTGCTGGAGAGGAATCAGAGCAACTCGAACAGAGGATCTGTACTTGGGAGTCTGGAACCTGAATGCAGCTAAAGTATCAACATTGTTCTGGGTGATTTTCAGAGAGCAGAGACAGTCCTTATACCCCCCTGCTGTGCTGTGACTGATGGATAGAGTCAGCTGACCTGGGAAGAGCCTGGGGTTGGTAGATCAGCGGTCAGGTGATCTATGAAAACATGGCAGTGGGAGACCAGCAGGTTAGTCACCAGGAGAACTGGGGCGCCCACACTGCAGCAAAGAACCAGGAAGTGATGTGCGGTGGGGTGAGACAGGTTAGGCAGAGCCTTTCCTGTCATACTAACGTTTATGCCAGAGTTTTGAACATATAAAGTATATAAAAAAACACAAAGAATATATTAGAAATATCTTCTTTGTTTTATTCTAATAATTTTTATAGTCAAAACTCTGAAGTAAAAAGTCTATGACAGGTGAGGAAGTGCCTCCCCTTTTCTTTTCTGCACCTCTCTGATCAAAACTAAGCACATTTTCAGCATTATATACATAGATGTATAAAGCCCACATGAACCCTTTGGCTTTTATTTTGTGTGTAAATCTGGCTCTGGTACTAGCCAGTACCTTCTCAGCCTTTTACCTCACCGCACATCCCTGGAACCAGGAGAGTGGTAGCGGAGATGCCCCTTAGCTGTCTGAAGGCAAGCTGACCAGCTTGCAGGTAGGAACTGGAGCGTGACTCAACATAGCCTGACAATCAAATACCTATATTCTAGGTGACAGAGCAAAAGGAAGCTGTTGGTAGGGAAAGGATAATGTAGACATTGTCATTGGGGGTCATTCCGAGTTGTTCGCTCGGTAAATTTCTTCGCATCGCAGCGATTTTCCGCTTAGTGCGCATGCGCAATGTTCGCACTGCGACTGCGCCAAGTAAATTTGCTATGCAGTTAGGAATTTTACTCACGGTTTTTTCTTCGTTCTGGTGATCGTACTGTGATTGACAGGAAGTGGGTGTTTCTGGGCGGAAACTGGCCATTTTATGGGAGTGTGTGAAAAAACGCTACCGTTTCTGGGAAAAACGCGGGAGTGGCTGGAGAAACGGAGGAGTGTCTGGGCGAACGCTGGGTGTGTTTGTGACGTCAAACCAGGAACGACAAGCACTGAACTGATCGCAGATGCCGAGTAAGTTTCGAGTTACTCAGGAACTGCACAGAGATGTCTTATCGCAACATTGCGAATCTTTCGTTCGCAATTTTAAGAAGCTAAGATTCACTCCCAGTAGGCGGCGGCTTAGCGTGTGCAAAGCTGCTAAAAGCAGCTTGCGAGCGAACAACTCGGAATGACCCCCATTGTGCATGCAGATCCTCTGTTCTGTTTAGTGATACAGACCATTTTCAATCTATACCAGAGTCTATATAAGAAGTATCAATGTATAATTAGCACATCCTATTTGACCTTTTTTTTTTAAATGCTACAGACAAGGCAAAATCCATTACTTTCTTTGGGGAAATTACTATCACTGAAGTTTATGGAGCCATTACTTTCTATAGGTAAACTAGTAATTGAAGTTAGTGGGGAAGAACTGTCATTTAAAACTGGCATTACACCATTAGGGAAGTTGAATAGTCTGTATATGCCACTGCAGATTCAATTAATTAGATGTAAAATATTTAAATAGGTGAATGAGTGAGTTAGAATGAATACATTTGCATTTGGAAGAATTACCTTTTCAATCCTCTTTAAATACAGTAGGCTCCTAAAACTTTGATATGACGGGAAGTGTAGGTGGTTTATAAAGCAAGGATTTTGAGAGATGTGCGCAGTCCTCTGTGTTTTGGTTTTGGTTCTAAATCATTATTGTGTTTTGGTTTTGCAAAACGACCTTCAAGTGTTTCAAGTTTGACTTTGGATCTGGATTTCTTTAAAAATCAATAACAACAGCTAAAATCATGTAACTTGGACATGATTTTGTTCCTATAGTAATTTTAACATCAATTATATTACTTTCCCGTCATTTCCAGTAAATGGAGATTCAGTTTTTAAAACAGAGTTCCAAATTAGAAGGAAGATCCGACTTGGGACTTTGGGGGTTATTCAGCATGGATTGCAGATTCTGCTAGAAAAAAGAATCTGCAATCCCTTTTGTAGCATGCTTGGGGGCCACCCATCGCAGATCAAGGCCGCCCAGCATGCTACTTGGTGGCAGGCCTGTCACTACCCGCTGAGCAAAGGAATGCAGAGCAGGTAGGTGCCAGGCTGGAGAGGCATTCTCCCTGCTCTGCATCTTCGCTGCTGCGCCACCCTGTCCACCCTGTTGCTGCTGCCAGCTGCTGTGCCTGTCACAGTTTGACAGGAAATGGCAGTGACAGCTTGATGCTCCACTTACCCCTCTGACAGCGTCATCTTTAGTGTGTGTCCAGGGTGAAAAGGGTGCAGAGCTAAATAGGATGAATGGGGCGGAGCTAAACGGGAC
The DNA here is from genome assembly GCF_028390025.1 of Pseudophryne corroboree. Classification (NCBI taxonomy): domain Eukaryota; kingdom Metazoa; phylum Chordata; class Amphibia; order Anura; family Myobatrachidae; genus Pseudophryne; species Pseudophryne corroboree. Next base: position 272,945,681 of record NC_086445.1, read on the forward strand.
GAAGGGGGCAGAGCTAAACGGGTCCAGGCTGCTACAGACCCTGCCAGCCAGACTACTGTAATAGGTAAGTAAGTAGTGGATGGAAAGACTGTGAGTCAGTATATATGTATGTCTGTGTGTATGTATGTATGTATGTATGTATGTATGTATGTATGTGTGTGTGTTTATCTATTACGTGTATAAATGGCACGTCTGCTGGCATTATGCATAAGCGCACTACTACTGGGGGCATTATACATAAGTACACTACTACTGGGGGCATTATACATAAGCACACTACCACTGGGGACATTATACATAAGCGCACTACTACTGGGGGCATTATACATAAGCACACTACCACTGGGGACATTATACATAAGCGCACTACTACTGGGGGCATTATACATAAGCACACTACTACTGGGGGCATTATACATAAGCACACTACCACTGGGGACATTATACATAAGCGCACTACTACTGGGGGCATTATACATATGCGCTGCTACTACTGGGGGCATTATACATAAGTGCACTACTACTGGGGACAGTATACATAAGCGCACTACTACTGGGAGAAGTATACATAAGCGCACTACTACTGGGGGCAGTATACATAAGCACACTACTACTGGGAGAAGTATACATAAGCGCACTACTACTGGGGGCATTATACATAAGCACACTACTACTGGGGACATTATACATAAGCGCACTACTACTGGGGACATTATACATAAGCACACTACTTGTGGGGGCATTATACATAAGTGCACTACTAGGGGGGGCATTATGCATAAGCGGCGCTACTACTGGGGGCATTATGCATAAGCGGCACTACTACTGGGGGCATTATGCATAAGCACACTACTACTGGGGGCATTACACACTACTACTGGGGGCATTATACATAAGCAGCACTACTACTGGGGGCATTATGTATAAGCACTGCTACTACTGGGGGCATTATGCATAAGCGGCGCAACTACTGGGGGCACTATGTGTATAAGCATCACTACTAATGGGGGCACTGTGTATAATCGGCGCCACTAATGGGGCCATTATGCATAAACAGTGCTACTACTGAGGGGCATTATGCATAAGCAGCACTACTACTGGAGGCACTATTGGGGTCATTCCGAGTTGATTGCTCGCTAGCAACTTTTTGCATCGCTGCAATCAGATAGTCGCCGCCTATGGGGGAGTGTATTTTAGCTTTGCAAGTGTGTGAACTGTGCTACTGTGGCACAATTTGAAATGGGATTACTATTGTGTGGCCACACCCGTTTTTTGTGAGACCACACCCATTTGAGGCATGCCTTTGTAAAGTATGGGGAGCGCAAATATATAGTTTGCAGGGGGGGCGCCGAACACACTAGCACTGGCACCGCTTGGTGTGCTGAGTGATGCGATCGTAAAACAATTGTGATCGCATTCAGAAATTAGGGATGCTCCCTTGCAGCCGCCCCAAGAAGACAGCTGACCCGCCCCCATTTTCCTTCTGACACCCATGCAGTGGTCCATTCTGCCCCCCCCCCCGCCCCGCGAACGCTCCTGCCTGTCAATCAGGTAGAGGCGCTAGCACCCATTGCAAAGCGATCGCATTCGCCAGCTGCGCAAGACAGAACCTGCACATGCGCACTGGCTCTGGCAGTGGGGAATCGCATCCAAACGTGAAGAACCCCCTCTGTCCACTCGGATACCCAAAGTTGATTCAAGCGGGGACTCTGTTCTACTTGGATCCCCGAAGTTTGGTGGTGTTTGGTTTTCAACCAAACCTAACGGCTCATCTCTATTTTGAATACAGATTTGTTTTGTTAGACTTCATTAGCATAAAGCATAGTTTCCTACCCTCCCGCATTCTGCGGGAGACTCCCGGTTCAATACGGAGTCTCCCGTTGCCACGGAAACGCACTTGAGTCCCCCGGATTCCTCAAAGCTCAGTCCGGAATCCCTACTGTGTCTGCGCCAATCGAATGCGACGGGGGCTGGGTCAGGTGCAGAAAAGCTGGCAGGGAAGGAGGGTGTACAAAGAAAACATCAGACGCCAGACTGTATCTCCTGCCAGTGAGCTCGGTAGCATCTAGTTACACTTTAGCTGAGTGCAGAAGTCGGAGAGGACGGGGTGCCTGTGTCTCCCTGCTGCTGGTCACTGGTGTGAAAAGTGATGGGAGCCGAGGCAGCTAGCTGCAATGTGTTGTGTGCACAGTCTGCTAAACCGATGGATCCGCCCACAGCACAGTTTCAGAGTCTGTAGGTACGGGGTGAAGCCACATGAGGATGACAGGTTGGTAGTGGGCTCTCATTTCTCCTGGTGTCTGTCTCGCAGCATGTGGATTGGAAATAAGCACAGAGATGCATTGTTACAATGTGTAATAACACAGCAGCACTGACACGCCCCCTCTCAGGCCTGTTTCTCTGCTCAAACTACACTGACTGGAGTGAGGGCAGAAGCTGATACTACTAGAGGTGATGGGGGGACCTGATACCATCAGGACAAGATCAAGGTAATGTCTTCCCATAAAACCTCCATATTCCTCCCTACACTCAGGTCCCTACCTGTATATCCATATCCCAGGTCCATGTTTGCCTACCCTCTTGTGGGAGACCCTCAGGTCAATGTAGAGTCTCCAGCTCCCACTGGAAAGTTAATTAAAAATCGCCCTGATCCCCACTCCCCGGTCAGGAATCCATACTGCATATGGGCATGTCTGGATGAGATGGGGCGGGTCCTGGATGAGAGGACATCATCCAGACAGCAAGTGCTCTGTGTGGGATTGCTGCTGCTGGCATAGTGCGGAGGAGCATATACATACTGGTGCTGCTGCTGAGTGTGGCACTGAGAGGAGCAGGCATACTTTCTCTTCTCAAAGGTACCTCTGGTGCACTCTCTTATTACCCTGACCTCCAATGATCCCCTGTAATGCCGCACTGTGTGAACACATACATAGAAGTGTATGTGTTCATCGTGAAATCTGGCCGTCCTGTCAGGGTTCGGTGGATTTGGCACCACCGCATATGTATGGATGGCTGGATAGGGAAGCCATGTGACGTTCCTTCCTGCCGAAATGCTATGTGTGGCCCCAGCCTTACTGTATATACTCAGCATACCTGCTATTATGATATACAGTATGTGTGCATCTACATATTCAGGGGGGACTATAACACACACAAGATCTCACCTAGGGCCTGATTCACTATTATTTGCTAATGTGAGAATGATTATCGGCACACACTGCGCATGCATTGCGAGCGCATTGCACATGCACGAAGGCAAAAAAAAATCGCTCCGCGCCTGCAGCCTAAGTGTAAAGTCAGCAACAACTGTTGATTGTTTCTCATTTTTTGCGTCTGCATTGCAATTCTGCTAGTGTATATGCAGATTTGTGAATGCATCGGTGGGTGTATTTATCCTTTCTGGGTGGCTCTTCACATGCGATTTGTAGCAAAATTTAAGAAAAATTGCTAATTCAGCCTCAATAGCGATCCTTAGTGAATTAGGCCCTTAGTACTTTAGATTGCAACTGCAGGACACACCCCTGAGTGTCAAAAGATATGCCTGTAGGTGGAGCTAGACACACCCATTGGGCGGAGCCAGACACCCCCCTCAATGTGCTGCATATTCTGCTACTGCCTATAATCTCCCTGAAACCAGTTTTCAAAAGTAGGCAAGTATGGCATAAAGCGCGTAAGTGAATGACATTGCTAGGTTTGAAATTTAAAAAGGTATACACTAAATATTTATACTAATGGTCTAAAAGCACATTTTTATGCAGTTGACAGGTTCAGAGAGGCAGACTGAAATTAAAAAAATAAATAAATCACAGTGCCCTTGTAGATAACTCAAAAGGTCTCCTGACAATAAATTAGAAGGACTAGTTAAATGAGTGGTTAGAGAGCATTCAAATCTCAAGTGACATACATAATAAGCCCTCATTCTAACTGTACACTCCAGTCATTACAGATTTTCTGTCTAAGGCAGCACTACATTGCCAAATGGAACTCTTATTCTGCAGGAGGGGATAAGTGTTTGCCTTGTTTCCTATGTAAATTCGGAAAGCATAAGGTTCTGTGTAAAGTGTTAAGTTGTGTAACGATTGAGCTTTATCAGCTGATTTCTGTGTGGTTCCCTGAGAAAGCACATACATTAGCAGCTGAATAACAGATTAATGTGACACATTTCCTTGGTTTGTTGGGTTAATCAAACACATACACATTTGTCCATAACAGACTTTCAAGGACATTGTGAATGCATGTTTCTAATAGCTTCAGGGCACCGTTTTGACATAGTTTTCAATGTTTGGAGTAATGATCTAATTTCACAAGAACAGCCTTTTCCCCACCAGAATAAATAATTTACACATCCATAGCTATCACAACAAACCAGTGATTTCAATCATCCATTTACATGCATGTTTAATTACGTGTCATGTTACAGTACTACTTTAATCATTATTGTAGCAAACCCTTTCACCATTCACTCGTACCGCAGAGCATTCTGAAGAGGAATTGTTACACTACTTCCCTGTTTACAGACACGTACATGATCTCAAGAAATTTTCACATACAAATTATTACACACCACTATCACTAAGCTAAGGCAATAATGGGGGTCATTCCGAGTTGTTCGCTCGGTAAAAATCTTCGCATCGCAGCGATTTTCCGCTTAATGCGCATGCGCAATGTCCGCACTGCGACTGCGCCAAGTAAATTTGCTATGCAGTTAGGATTTTTACTCACGGCTTTTTCTTCGTTCTGGCGATCGTAATGTGATTGACAGGAAATGGGTGTTACTGGGCGGAAACAGGCCGTTTTATGGGCGTGTGGGAAAAAACGCTACCGTTTCCGGAAAAAACGCAGGAGTGGCCGGAGAAACGGGGGAGTGTCTGGGCGAACGCTGGGTGTGTTTGTGACATCAAACCAGGAACGACAAGCACTGAAATGATCGCAGATGCCGAGTAAGTCTGGAGCTACTCAGAAACTGCTACGAGGTGTGTAATCGCAATATTGCGAATACATCGTTCGCAATTTTAAGAGGCTAAGATTCACTCCCAGTAGGCGGCGGCTTAGCATGAGCAAATCTGCTAAAATCCGCTTGCGAGCGAACAACTCGGAATGACCCCCAATATACAGATATTAACAATTAGGGGCAGATGTATTAACATGTTTTCTACTAAAATAATGTGAAAAAGGGGTGTTTTCACAGTCTTTTCACATTATTTTAGTATCAACTGAATGTATTTAAGGGCTTTTGGAGCAGTCTTTGTGAAAAACGCCTCCAAATGCTTTAATTCTCTTTTTTTTTTTAGTAACCAGATCGCATGGTAAATGCCCCCTGTGGTGTCTGTGAGGATGATGACGGTCCTGCAGTCTACAGTGTACACTGTTTGCTTTTTTTTTTCAAAGTGGCATCTCAGGAATTTACTAAACACAAATCTTGGCAGTGTTGGGGCTATTCGAATTGAGATACTCTGCCGACCACACAAATATGAATCTATAGACCATTGGTCAAACGCGGCTGTTATTTTATACAACATGAGAATTTACTAAGAATTCGTATTCTCAATCACTGCCGACAATAGCCAAACACTGCCGGGAAAGCATGGAATTCATTCAGAAATGGAACTTTGAAAAAGAACTGCTATTGGCTGGCGTGTTTTGATAGTCATGCAATGATCAGTGAGATCCGTGCATGTTTCTCTAATTAAAGTGTCTGAAAGAATTGAAAATCTAAAAAAAAAAAATTGTGTGGGGTCCCCCTCCTAAACATAACCAGCCTTGGGCTCTTTGAGCTGGTCCTGGTTGTTAAAAAAACAAGGGAAAAAATTGCATAGGGTCCTCCAGTATTTATACAACCAGCAACGGGCTTTTGGTCCGGTCCTGGTTCCAAAAATATGGGGGACAAAAGACGTAGGAGTCCCCTATATTTTTAAAACCAGTACTGGGCTCCACTAGCCGAGAAGATTATGCCACAGCCGGGGGATACTTTTATATAGGTCCCTGCGGCCGTGGCATAACCCCCCCAACTAGTCACCCCTGGTCTGGGTTCCCTGGGGAAGTGGGGACCTCTTAAATCAAGGGGTCCCCCCCTCCAGGCACCCAAGGGCCAGGGGTGAAGCCTGAGGCTGTCCCCAGCACCCCTGGGTGGTGGGTGCCAGGCTGATAGCCATTAAAAGTGTATACAAAGAATATTGTCCTTTACTGTGGAACTACAAGTCCCAGGAAGCCTCCCCCGCATGTTGGTACTTGGAGAACCACAAGTACCAGCATGCGGGGAATTAACGGTACCTACTAGTTATACAATAAAAGTAATACCTAAAAAAAACCACAATACATACACCGTGATAGTACAAGTTTATTTACACAAACATGCACACTTACACACTCACACATACTTATCTAGTGTCCCATGGAGCCCATCTGTCCCCTTGTCAACATAGAATCCATGGGGTACCTGTAAACCCCCCCAATATACTCAGCTATAATCCAGTGAAGATCGGTCCTCTTCTGTCCATGTAGGCATCCACAGGATTAAAAATAACAAACCGCAAAAACCCGGTCCACGCCACTAAAGGGGATCCATGTTTACACATGGATCTCTTTTCCCCGAATGCCGGGACCCCCTGTGACTGCTGTCACTAGAGGACCCGGCAGCCAATCATAGCGCTCTCCTGATTGTCTGTGCGCTCCTGGCCTGACAATCAGGCAGCGCGCATAGGCTATAATGGAGGCTCACAGCGATCCATTATAGTCTATGATGGGAAAATTGCGGTCTGCGGCTAACCGCGAGGTTAATTGAGGGCAGTCTGCTTCTGCTTCTTACTTATGTAACGCTAACACTGTAACCTCTTATTAGCAGTGGTGCAAGTATGCGGGTACACTTGGGTACGGAGTATCCTTAAGAATTTGGCAGCGGGTACACAGTACCACCTGCCACACACTTTGCAATCAGGACTGCCATTACCACAATTATACTGTACCACAAAGCAACAAGACCATGGTGCTTGGCAGCATGACGACGCCTCCCACTTTGTCAGGGTTACTGGGAGCGCGACGGTGACATCATGATGTCACATCAAGCTTCCTCCTCTGGCAGCTGTGGCTGGCGTGAAAAGAAGAGCCTGATTGCACTTTTCCGCAGCGTCCCTTGCTTGGGAGCAGCAGTGCAGTTGTTTCCATTCACTTGGCCTGTGTGACGCATCGGCACTGAGCAGATTTTGTTCTTCACAGGCTGGGCATGTCTCTGGCTTCACTGTGTGGGGTCATTCATTTCTAATATAATGTGGACACTACTATATATTTCTATTTTTATGGGCGTATTACTATATATTTCTATTGTAATGTGGACACTACTATATATTTCTATTTTTATGGGCGTATTACTATATATTTCTATTGTAATGTGGACACTACTATATATTTCTATTATTATGGGGTATTACTATATATTTCTATTGTAATGTTGACACTACTATATATTTCTATTATTATGAGGGCAATACTATATATTGCTATTATACCGGGCGCACTACTACAGTTTATTTTCCTGTTATAATGGAGGCATTACTATATAGTTATTAAATTGGGGGCATTACTATATATGTTTATTATAATGGGGGGCATTACTATATATTTCTATTATAGTGTGGGAATCACTATATATTTCTATTTTACTGGAGACATTACTATATTTCTAGCTTGCCTCCAGCGTACAAAGAGAAGGGGCTGTGTTGTGTGGCCACGCCACTAGTCATGTAGCTACTCCCCCTAGTGTCATGTTGCCATGCCCCCTCACAACACATGACCACGCCCATTTTTGGCACTCAGTACCACTAAGAAAATATTTCTACTTGCACCACTGTTCACTAGTGTCATGCCTTGGGGGTGTTGGCCTGTGCTGACTTGGCGGTCCCATGCCCTGGGCTTGAACCTTAGTGTTATGGACCCAATAGATGAGGTCCTCTGGTCGTAAATGGTGGGCCCATATTTTTGGCCAAAAATTATGGTAAGCAACTACATTTTATTCTATGTAAGATTGCAGAGTTTATTATAATTATTCTGATTAGCAGTGTTTAGTACTATAGAGTGTGCAGCTACATTTTATTTTCTGTGTAGTTCTGAGAAAGTTCTGACTGCCATCTCAGTTCAGCTAGTGACCCATTGAATTAATCTGTCATTTTTGTAAACATCATCCTTGTCCCATCTCTGTTCCTCCTTTGGTGATCTGCATTGCCTCCTTGGTAACAGCAGCTGCTACCAGACATGGAAAAAAAATATCCAAACGCAAGGCTACATTGGATAACCATAAGAATGCCCTTACAGCACACAACCAACAGGTTTCTTTACAGCCAGAAGATGAAGGAGGTTTAGGTAAGAAAATTGTGAATGACAGTAATGATTGTAGATTTTAATTTCTGTAAGATTTCTTCAAGTAACCATTCATATTTCATGTCACCACAGCAACTACACAACACCCCACCATACCCAGTGGTCACTAACCTTTCTGATACCCGGTGTGTGTATACCCGGTGCCAAAGGCATTTGTCATAAAAAAAGGGGTATGGCATCGCTGTATGGGGACATGGCATCATGGAGCGGGTGTGGCTTAGTGTGCCACACCCCATTTTCATCACTTCTGGGATACCCCTAGAGACTGCTGTGACTGCGGTGTCATCTCCTATACCATGATGTCACAGTGCAGAACCTGGCTTCTGTCACTGGGGTGCAGCCTGCACCCACCACACCCCACTAGTGACACAACTGACCATACCCCAACATTGACCATACCCCACCACACCACAAATAACTAGTGATGTGCACCGGACATTTTTCGGGTTTTGTGTTTTAGTTTTGGATTCGGTTCCGCGGCCGTGTTTTGGATTCGGACGCGTTTTGGCAAAACCTCCCTGAAATTTTTTTGTCGGATTCGGTTGTGTTTTGGATTCGGGTGTTTTTTTTTACAAAACCCCCTCAAAAACATCTTAAATCATAGAATTTGGGGGTCATTTTGATCCCATAGTATTATTAACCTCAATAACCATAATTTCCACTCATTTCCAGTCTATTCTGAACACCTCACACCTCACAATATTATTTTTAGTCCTAAAATTTGCACCGAGGTCGCTGGATGACTAAGCTAAGCGATCCAAGTGGCCGACACAAACACCTGGCCCTTCTAGGAGTGGCACTGCAGTGTCAGACAGGATGGCAGATTAAAAAAATAGGCCCCAAACAGCACATGATGCAAAGAAAAAAAGAGGCGCAACGAGGTAGCTGTGTGACTAAGCTAAGCGACCCAAGTGGCCGACACAAACATCTGGCCCATCTAGGAGTGGCACTGCAGTGTCAGACAGGATATCCCCAAACAGCACATGATGCAAAGAAAAAAAGAGGCGCAATGAGGTAGCTGTGTGACTAAGCTAAGCGACCCAAGTGGCCGACACAAACACCTGGCCCATCTAGGAGTGGCACTGCAGTGTCAGACAGGATGGCAGATTAAAAAAATAGTCCCCAAACAGCACATGATGCAAAGAAAAAAAGAGGCGCAATGAGGTAGCTGTGTGACTAAGCTAAGCGACCCAAGTGGCCGACACAAACACCTGGCCCATCTAGGAGTGGCACTGCAGTGTCAGACAGGATGGCAGATTAAAAAAATAGTCCCCAAACAGCACATGATGCAAAGAAAAAAAGAGGCGCAATGAGGTAGCTGTGTGACTAAGCTAAGCGACCCAAGTGGCCGACACAAACACCTGGCCCATCTAGGAGTGGCACTGCAGTTTTCTAGCGAGAGGATGAGTGCTTCCATCCTCATGTGAATCTGAACCACTAGCCATGAACATAGGCTAGGGCCTCAGCCGTTCCTTGCCACTCCGTGTCGTAAATGGCATATTGGCAAGTTTACGCTTCTCATCAGACGCTTTTAATTTAGATTTTTGGGTAATTTTACTGAACTTTTGTAGTATACTTGACGACACAGAGGTAAGTAGAGCAGTGGCCTACTGTACCGTACTGCTATATATTATATACTGGTGGTCAGCAAAATTATGCACTGTCCTACTATATATATACTGTGCAAAACTTTAATGCACCACAGGTATGGATGGGATAGTATACTTGACGACACAGATGTAGCTAGGGCAGTGGCCTACTGTACCGTACTGCTATATATTATATACTGGTGGTCAGCAAAATTATGCACTGTCCTCCTACTATATATATACTGTGCAAAACTTAAATGCACCACAGGTATGGATGGATAGTATACTTGACGACACAGAGGTAGGTAGAGCAGTGGCCTACTGTACCTTACTGCTATATATTATATACCACCAGTATGGTCAGCAAAATTATGCACTGTCCTACTATATATACACCGCACAACAACTAAAATGTACCACAGGTATGGATGGAAAGTATACTTGACGACAAAGGTAGGTAGAGCAGTGGCCTACTGTACCGTACTGCTATATATTATATACTGGTGGTCAGCAAAATTATGCACTGTCCTCCTACTATATATACACCGCACAACAACTAAAATGCACCACAGGTATGGATGGATAGTATACTTGATGACACAGAGGTAGGTAGAGCAGTGGACTACTGTACCGTACTGCTATATATAATATACTGGTGGTCAGCAAAATTATGCACTGTCCTCCTACTATATATACACTGCACCACTTAAATGCACCACAGGGATGGATGGATAGTATACTTGATGACACAGAGGTAGGTAGAGCAGTGGCCTAATGTACCGTACTGCTATATATTATATACTGGCGGTCAGCAAAATTATGCACTGTCCTCCTACTATATATACACCGCACCACTTAAATGCACCACAGGGATGGATGGATAGTATACTTGACGACACAGAGGTAGGTAGAGCAGTGGCCTACTGTACCGTACTGCTATATATTATGTACTGGCGGTCAGCAAAATTATGCACTGTCCTCCTACTATATATACACCGCACCACTTAAATGCACCACAGGGATGGATGGATAGAATACTTGACGACACAGAGGTAGGTAGAGCAGTGGCCTCCTGTACCGTACTGCTATATATTATATACTGGTGGTCAGCAAATTTATGCACTGTCCTCCTACTACTGCGCACAACAACTAAAATGCACCACAGGTATGGATGGATAGTATACTTGACGACACAGAGGTAGGTAGAGCAGTGGACTACTGTACCGTACTGCTATATATTATATACTGGTGGTCAGCAAAATTATGCACTGTCCTCCTACTATATATATACCGCACAACAACTAAAATGCACCACAGGGATGGATGGATAGTATACTTGACGGCACAGAGGTAGGTAGAGCAGTGGCCTATTGTACCGTACTGCTATACTGGTGGTCACTGGTCAGCAAAATTCTGCACTGACCTGTCCTCCTATACTACAATACAGCACAGATATGGAGCGTTTTTCAGGCAGAGAACGTAGATATTTTCAGCACACTCAGCACAGATATTTGCAAGCACACTGAGCACAGATATTTGCAAGCACACTGAGCACAGGTATTTGCAAGCACACTGAGCACAGATATTTGCAGCACACTGAGCACAGATATTTGAAGCACACTGAACACAACTGAGAGGACGCTGCACGTCCTCTTCCTATCATCTCCAATGCACGAGTGAAAATGGCGGCGACGCGCGGCTCCTTATATAGGATACGAATCTCGCGAGAATCCGACAGCGAGATGATGACGTTCGGGCGCCCTCGGGTTAACCGAGCAAGGCGGGAGGATCCGAGTCTGCCTCGGATCCGTGTAAAATGGGTGAAGTTCGGGGGGGTTCGGATTCCGAGGAACCGAACCTGCTCATCACTACAAATAACTGTACAAATATGCCATTCACTAAAGGTTACTTTATTATTGTTTAATGCTGCTGCCTTATAGCTATATACACTTTCCCCCTTGCAGCAACGATTGTAATTCCTCTACGTTGTGTTCTCCAGACCTTTGCGATTGTAAGGTCATTTAGGCAAGGCCATAATTATTTTATTCTATATAGGGGTCTATGTACTAAGCCTTTGAGAGAGATAAAATGGGCAGAGATAAAGTACCAACTAACCAGCTCCTATCATTTTGGCTGTTACTTTATGGGCGGGATGAAATAGGAGCTGTTAATGGCAAAATGTCTTTTGTTTGCGGCAAACATTGAGCATTTTGCAAAATCGGCTAATGTTTTAGCAGCCGAAACACAGCTCTTTCAGATGCTTTTGGCTCTAAAGTAGAGAGCCCGTAAAAAGTCTGATCCAGATGTTTTCGCCATGTTAAGTATTCAACTTGGCCGAAGTAATGAAATCCGATATTGCAAGTCAGAAACAAAACAGCTGTTTTTTTTTTTGTCGAGTGTGTTATGAAAATGTTAGAAATTAATTATAAGTACACTTTCAAGTACAGTTGCAATAAAACGAGAGTTATGGTAGACTTACCTTTATTAACTCTCTTTCTTCTAGGTTCATAGGGTTCACAGGGAGAACATGGGGGTTGTAGGTGCTGGATGAGAGTCTGTGCACCAAGCAGTTAAGCTTTCCGGCTTCCCAGAATGCTCAGCTCCTCTCCCCTATAACCCCACCTCCATGCTCAGGCAGGTCAGTTTTGTTAACAAGCCCAAATCAGGAAGTGGAAAGGAGAGAGGAAAGATATTGTACACATAAAAACACATTCTCACAGACAGGAGAAAGGAACCAGTGACTAATGCCACAAAAACCCAGAGAGGCCAGGTGCGTCAGAATGGGTGCCCCGTGGACCCTATGAACCTCGAAGAAAGAGAGTTAACAAAGGTAAGTCACATTTTCTTCTTCGGGATTCATAGGGCTCCACAGGGAGAAAATCGGGGATGTCCTAAAGCAGTATTTTTAATGGAGGGAATGTGCCTGAGAGGATAACAGAATCCTGTGTCCAAAAGAAAGCATCCTGGGATGCAAAGGTCTCAAATGAGTAGAATTTTAGAAACGTGTAAATGGCAAACCACGTAGCAGCCTTACATAATTGCTCAGGAGATACCCCACAGCGTGCTGCCCATGAGGGACCTACAGATCTAGTAGAATGGGCCGAAATTGACGTTGGGACAGGCAAATCAGCTTGATCATTTGCTTGTGCAATAACCATTCTAATCCATCTGTAGATACGTAGGGCACATACTACATCCACAGACTGCTCTTTTACTGAAAGATCTGGTAAAACAAATGCCGAGACTATAATTTCCTGATTAAGGTGAATCCTAGAGACCACTTTAGGAAGGTACCCAGGCCTAGTCCGTAGAAAAGCCCTGTCATGATGAAAAATCAGGAAAGGTTGATGACAGGAGACAGCTCCTAAGTCTAACACCTCCTGGCAGAAGCAATAGCCAGCAAAAATATTGTCTTAGCCATCAACCATTTGAGGTCCACTGACTCTAAGGGTTCAAAAGGGTGCTCTTAAAGTGCCTTCAATTCTACAGAGAGATCCCATGGAGCTACCAGGGGCACATATGGAGGTTGTACGCATATGACACCTTGAAAAAAAGTACGTATATCCGGTAGTGTAGCAATTTTTCTATGAAACCATACTGATAGAGCAGGAATGTGTACTTTCAGAGAAGCAAGGCGTAAACCTAGATTCAATCATCATTGAAGAAAAGCCAGTATTCTTGATACTTTAAATATAGTTGTATTGCAGCGCTTAGAAGTGCAGCATGTGAGATACTGTATGCCATATTCTATAATATATATGTGCTGAAGCAGGTTTGTGTGCCTTAAGCATCGTTTGAATTACAGAGTTTGAAAATTCTTTTGCTGTTAAAATGGATGATTCAAGAGCCACGCCGTCAAAGACAGACAGTTCAGGTCTGGATGCAGACATGGCCCTTGATATAGAAGGTCCTGTTGCTGAGGAAGTTGAAGGGGTTGACCTAATGAAAGGCTCTGTAGGTCAGAGAACCAGTGCTATCTGGGCCACGCTGGGGCTATCAGAATGAGGTTTCCGCCTTCTTGTTTGAATTTCCTTATTACCCTTGGCAGAAGGGATATTGGCCCTCATTCCGAGTTGTTCGCTCGTTATTTTCCTTCGCATCGGTGCGATTTTCCACTAACTGCGCATGCGCAATGTTCGCACTGCGGCTGCGCCATGTAAATTTGCTAAGAAGTTTGGTATTTTACTCACGGCATTACGAGGTTTTTTCTTCGTTCTGCTGATCGTAGTGTGATTGACAGGAAGTGAGTGTTTCTGGGCGGAAACTGGCCGTTTTATGGGAGTGTGTGAAAAAACGCTGCCGTTTCTGGGAAAAACGTGGGAGTGGCTGGAGAAACAGGGGAGTGTCTGGGCGAACGCTGGGTGTGTTTGTGACGTCAAATCAGGAACGACAAGCACTGAACTGATCGCAGTGGAAGAGTAAGTCTCGAGCTACTCAGAAACTGCAAAGAAAAATCTTTTCGCTATATTGCGAATACTTCGTTCGCAATTCTGCTAAGCTAAGATTCACTCCCAGAGGGCGGCGGCTTAGCGTGTGCACTGCTGCGAAAAGCAGCTAGCGAGCGAACAACTCGGAATGAGAGCCATTGGGGAAAATATGTATGGCAGATGAAAGGTCCATTGTACTGCAGGAGCATCCACAAATGGTGCTTGTGGATCCCGTGACCTAGATCCGTATACTGGGACCTTGTGTTTGTGACATGATGCCATCAGATCCACATCTGGCTGGCCCAACCTGTCTACTAGTAGCTGGAACACTTCTGGGTGGAGAGCCCATTCACCCGTGTGCACATCCTACTGACTGAGGAAGTCTGCTTCCCAGTTGAGGAGGCCTGGTATGAACACTGCTGATATGGCCGGAAGATGATGTTCGGCCCACTTCAGTATTTTGGCTACCTCTTGCAATGCCTTTTTACTGTGAGTGCCGCCATGGTGATTGATATATGCCACTGTTGTGGCGTTGTCAGACTGAATTTGCACAGGCTTGCCTTGAAGAATGCTGCGTGCCAGTGTCAATGCTTTGTATAATGCCCTCAGTTCCAGTACATTGATTGGTAACTGAGATTCTGCCAGGCTCCATCTTCCTTGAAATAAGTGTTGCTCGGTTACAGCTCCCCAACCCCAAAGGCTGGCATCTGTAGTGAGAAGCACCCATTTCGGGATCCAGAAGGTGCGATCCTTGTCTAGATGATTTCTGTGGAGCTACCAAGTTAATGATAGTCAAACTTCTGAAGTCGAGTTATCATCTGCCATTTCATGTGATGAGGCTGGCCATTTCATTTGGCTAGAATCAACCTTTGTAAAGGGTGAGAGTGAAATTGGGCAAATTCTACCATGTTGAAAGTAGATACCATCAGGCCGAGGACTTACATGGCAGAGTGAATTGACACATGAGGATGGTGAAGGAACCACTGTATTTTGTCCCTTAGTTTCGATATTTTGTTCATTGGTAGAAACAATCGTTGATGTTGAGAGTCTAGCAGGGCTCCCAGATGTACCATCCTTTGGGACGGTATGAGTAAGGACTTTTTCCAATTGAAAAGCTATAGATGTCTGTGCCAAACTTTGAACTGAACTTGCCAGAGTATCCACCCAGGGTGGATTTGAATCTGGGGCTGGTAGCATAGGGGGACCCATGGCTGGTGTAAATCTGTCGACCAGGGTACCCAATAACTATGTAAAGGAAGCCCAAGGATGTTCCTATGTAGGTACAGGAGTAGCATAACATTTTGTATGCAAATACAGTTGCTATTACACACAGAATATAGACATGCTGCATATCATTTTTAACAGCATGAGCTGCTTGTGCGTCACCTTCACACAGTTTTGATTCTAAATGAGGAGCTGCGCACAAACAGCTTCTGCTGTTTAAACTGATATGCAGCATGCATGTAAGAGCGTGTGTAATAGCAACTGTATTCACACACAAAATGTTATGCTACAGTTTATTCCAGGCAAACACTGTAACATAATTAGATACAGTCGCAAATACACATTGAATATAGCCATACTGCATATAATTTAAATAAGCATAAGCTGCTTGCGCGCTTTGGAGGACTGGGGATTATTTAGGGAGTGTGTTGCTTTAATCATAGGAATTTTTGGGGACAATGGGTGACTTTCTCTGACACTGTGGTCCTCCTATACTAAAGACACATTTTTTATTAAGCAAGCCGTCCTATGTATTTGATTTACAGCCAGCGCTGGTTCACTTTTTAGTTTCTCATTATTTGACATGGGGTCTGACCATCCCCATACCTGCTGCTCCTGACTACGCACTTTTAATACTACATAAAAGACACATTTTGGTTGGTCCAAAAATATTGTACGTTTTCTAGCCTAAATACCGCGACACCTCAGATCCGATACGCTGAAGCGGAAATAGACGCACACCACTACATTGCCCGAGTTTCTGGAAATAGACGCACATTTGTAATGTCCAATGTGGTGCATTCATTTTTTGGACAGCATTATTGGCTCCCATTACATCCCAGCCTCTTTCTCTCTCTGCTTAGTATATAGGACCTTATTCAGTAAGGACTGCAGATTCTGCTTTTAGCAAAATTTGCAATCCTTGCAATCGCATGCTGGGGGCCGCCCATCGCGGGGCAAGGCCACCCAGCATGCTACCCATCACCCACCCTCTGTGATCACACTGTAATTGCAATCGCACCATAATTACAACGTGGTCGCAGAAACTCTGGAAGCCTCCTGTCGGTGCAGCCTGGCTGCGACGGCAGAAGTCTCACAGCCATTTTTTCGATCAGACGACATGCAGCTGCCCTGAAAACACCCCTGTTTCGCCAATGCCGCCACGAAAATGCTTGGTCACCACCCCCAGCCTTCCCTGTGATCTCCTCTGCCTGTCAATCAGGCAGAGGCGTTCACAGCCAATGCGATCAGATCACATTGACTGCTAGTGCATGTGCTGGACAGAACCTGCATGTGCACTTTGCCACAGCAGCTGGGGTTATTGCGTTCTCATCGATTAGTGATGTGACCTGAATAACCCCCATAGTCACAAAATTTGCAGCATAGCACATGGTACAGTTGGCAGAATAACATGCCTGTGGACAGGGCCGGCCCGAGCCTATTTCTTTTGGTAAGCGAATAAATATTTTGGCACCCCATAGTGGAATATATAGGGGCATGGCTTTATGCGGAAGGGGCGTGGCCACATAATAGTACCAATTCACATTACACCGCACAGTAGTGTCCATTAGTCACATTTCACCACACAGTAAAGACCCTTATACATGTTACATCACACTAGAGGCGCTTATACATGTTATGCCACAGTAAAGCCCTTTATACACATTATGCCATTGTAGTGCTCATTATACACATTACACGTTGCCTGCCCCCAGAACCACCACTGACTGAAAAGTAATAAGAATGCTTAACATCTGGTTTATAAATATTATTCAGACATGGCTCTAGATAAACTAGACTCATTTACTAGATGGCATAACCACTGAAAAGAACACTGACACACATACATAGATTGTATATAGGCACACTGACACAAACACAGATTGTACAGGGACCAGGATCACACTGACACACACACAGATTGTACAGGGGATGCTGGCAGCCATGAAGAGGCAAATACAGTACCTTACCACCTTTGTCAGCTTGTCTCTATCTGTGCCTCTACTGTCTCATCTCTGCCGCTTCTGCCTCTCTGAGCCTCTATCTGTGCCCCTTCTGCCAGTTTTTATATCCTATCCCCCTTTTTTGTGCACTTTACATTCTTTATTTCACCCCCTTTGTGTTCTTTCCTCTCCCATTGTCCATGCCAGACTGTTCGATACATTCTCCCAGTGTCCCTCCCCACTGTTGGATACAGCTTTATTCTACTTATCTACTCCAGTAGCATCTGTGGCCTGTTCAGTGTCCTCTCCCCTGGTTTGTAGAACCTTGGTTACTCCATGGAATGTGGCTCAGTCCCAGCAAAGAGCAGGCACAGGAGAAGCCCTGTGTCAGGTTTCTGAATTTGTCTGTCCCCGGAGGGGGCACTAGTGGGTCAGTGTTGGTAAAAAATATAAAGCGTGGAGGCAAGATAAAAGTCTTGCGCATATGCGCTGTTGTTTAATGCACACAGAGGTCACAGAGTAGAGATGTAACAACAGATGATACTTTGCATTAATGATGGCAGAAAGGAAATAATAACAATAACTGAATCCTTGATGATTGAATGCAGAATACTTGAATGAAATAAAGTCTCTGATAACAAAACGTAAATAACTTGGTAGTGGGAATAGTTGGAAACAGAACTCCGGAAGTATTGATAAAAACCACGCAGTCTCTGTATAGCTTAGTTCTTACTACTACACAGGGCCCAGGCAGGAGACAGTCTCAGTACAACAAGCTTGCATAAGTTGTATGATGTTAACGAGGTGCACAGGTAAGTAGTGAACAACACCAGAGGAGAAAGTCTCTTACTGCTGATGAGCTGCGGCAGGCTGTGGCTGGAGTCTGTAACTGAATGAGGAAATGCAGGATGATGGAAAGGAATGATGAGAAAATCACAAGGAACCACTGAAGACAGGAACACGGGAACCAGGAGAACTAGAGGCATCGATGTGACTCGTTGTCCGAGACAATGTGTCTGAGCCACGGACCAAACTTTATACCCCTTGCTCTGCGGTGATTGGTTCCTGAACTCTGAGGGTAAGCACAGGACTGGATCGGATGCCTGGATCAGTTAAGGATAGGTGTCATGGCGGCATCCACACGCCGAACACCGGCACACAGCAAGGCACACCCAGAACTCAAATGAGGGGCACCCAGTGACACGGAAAACGACGCTCGCAGTCAACACCTCCACGCAGCCGCAACTGGGGCCGCAACCCCCGGATGCCCGCACACCAGCGCGCTGGAAGGTGAGACGTTGCTGAATGCCGATTCATGACAGTACCCCCTCCTTTATGGGTGGACACTGAACACCCTCGAGGCTTGGCAGGAAAAAGCCTGTGGAAAGCTTGCACCAACCGTGGAGCGTGAACATCTGTAGCGTTGATCCAGCTCCTCTCCTCAAGACCATATCCAGACCAGTCAATCAGATACTGCAAGCGACCATACCGATGCCGGGAGTCCAGGATATTTTCCACCTCATACTCCACACCCCGATGAGTTTGGACCTTAGGAGCGGCTGGAAGAACTCTCTGGAAACGATTGAGAATTAATGGTCTGACGAGAGGAATATGAAATGAGTTAGGAACTTTCAGATAAGAAAGCAGTTTTAACTTATAAGCCACTGGATTGATAACACGCTCTTCTGAAAATGGCCCAATAAACCGTGGAGCAAACTTCATTGAAGGAACTCTAAGCCAAAGATTTCGGGTAGATAGCCAGACTTTGTCACCCGGCTTTAAACTAGGAGCTGCTCGCCTTTTCCGATCAGCAAAGGCTTTGTACCGATGAGATACTTTCTTAAGAGACAAATGAATCTTTTTCCAAATCTGGGAAAACTGTTGAAGATCTGAAGAAGCCGCAGGCACATCTATAACGGGTAAATCCTGAAAATCTGGCACTCAAGGATGTTGACCATAAACTGCGAAAAAAGGAGTAGTGTCTGTAGACGTATGATAACGAAAATTATGGGCAAACTCTGCCCAAGGTAATAAATCTACCCAGTCATCCTGTGAGGAAGAGATATAGATTCTTAGATAGGTCTCAAGCTCTTGGTTCACCCTCTCTGTCTGGCCATTTGTTTGTGGGTGATAGGCCGTGGAGAATTTAAGTTTAACTTGCAATGCTGAACACAAAGCTGCCACAAACTGTACTCCTCGATCAGATATGATTTCTGTTGGAAGTCCATGTAATCTAAAGATTTCACGAAGAAATAATTGTGCCAGTTTTGGAGCAGAAGGCAACCCCATAAGTGGAACAAAGTGAGCCATTTTTGAAAATCTGTTGACCACTACCCAGGTGGTATCATACCCTTTGGAAGAAGGAAGGTCCGAAATAAAGTCCATCGACAGATGAGACCAGGGAAGGCTGGGAATAGAATTTGGTAGAAGTTGGCCCGCGGGAGCCTGACGAGGAACTTTGTGTTGAGCACATTTTGGACAAGAAGCTATAAATTCTTGAATATCTGCTTTCATATGGGGGCCACCAATAGGTTTGAGATAAGAACTTAAAAGTCTTTAAGACTCCAGGGTGACCAGTAAATTTGAACGTATGAACCCAGGACAAAAGATTTAGACGAAGCTCAGGTGAGACCAACATCTTGCCTGGAGGTGGATCTTGAGACACACTTGTTGCTGCAAAGACTACAGGATTAAGTATTGGTCGAGAAATCTGCTCAGACGATTCCTCACTTGAACTCATAGAGAGAGGCAATGCATCTGCCTTAACATTTTGTGAGCCAGGTCTAAACATTAACTTGAAGTCAAATCGAGAGAAAAATAAGGCCCACCTTGCTTGCCGAGGATTCAGACACTGCGCTGCCTTTAAGTAGGGAAGGTTCTTGTGGTCCGTGTAGATGGTAATAGGGAATTTCGCACCCTCCAACAAATACCTCCATTCTTCAAGGGCCAATTTAATTGCCAACAGCTCCTGGTCTCTGATGGTGTAGTTCATTTCAGCGGGCAGGAATCTACGAGAGAAAAACCCACAAGGGTGAGTCTTACCATCAGTGCCCACTTGGGACAAGATTGCGCCCACGCCAACTGTTGAAGCATCCATTTCCAGAACAAAAGCCTTTTTGACATCTGGTTGTTGTAACACAGGAGCTGAAATGAAAGCTTGTTTAATTTTATGAAAGGCAGACAGTGCTTCCTCAGACCACTGAGAAGGATTTCCCCCTTTTCGAGTAAGGCAAGTGATAGGGGCTATTAACATAGAAAAACCCCTAATAAACTTTCTGTAGTAATTGGCAAAACCGATGAAACGTTGAATTGACTTGAGAGTTGTTGGAAGAGACCAGTTCTCTATAGCTTCTAATTTGACTGGATCCATTTGAAGGTCCGCTCCGGAAATGACATATCCTAGGAAAGATATTGAAGAAGCTTTGAACGTGCACTTAGATAATTTACCATACAAATGATTATGTCAAAGACGTCGAAGAACCTCTTTCACTTGCTGACGGTGAGAACTGAAGTCACGGGAAAATATCAGGATGTCATCGAGGTAAACTACCACACACTTATACAGGAGATCTCTAAATATTTAATTGACACAGTTCTGAATCACAGCCGGGGCATTACTCAAACCGAAGGGCATCACTAGATATTCTTAGTGGCCATCACGAGTATTGAAGGCGGTCTTCCACTCATCGCCACTTTGGATCCTGATGAGATTATATGCCCTGCGGAAGTCTAATTTAGTAAAGATGCAAGCACCCCTGACTCTGTCGAACAATTCTGTAATAAGGGGCAACGGGTAGCTGTTTTTAATCATGATGTCATTTAAGCTCCGATAATCAATGCAAGGGCGTAGTCCTCCATCTTTTTTCTTGACGAAGAAGAATCTCGCACCGGCTGGAGAGGAAGATGGACGGATAAACCCCTTCTGTAAATTCTCCTTTATATATTCACTCATTGCTTGAGTCTCGGGAACTGAGGGAAGGTAAGTACGCCCTCTAGGCGGTTTGCTCCCTGGAATTAAATCAATAGGACAGTCCCATTCACGATGGGGAGGCAAAATATCAGCAGCTTTTTCGCTAAAGACGTCAGCGAATTCCTGATAGGCTTCTGGAAGACTAGACTGAAGTTTAACGCTTGAAGATCTCATTGGATGTACTGAAGCTAGACAGGAATGAAAACAGGAAGTGCTCCATGCCGTTAACTGTAATATAGACCAGTCGAATTGTGGATTGTGCAATTGGAGCCAAGGCATAACCAATACAATCTCATAGGAAGCTTTTAGTATGACCAGGAATTCAATGAGCTCAGAATGGAGGAAGCCCACTCCTAGGACTACAGGCTTGGTTTGCTGAGTGATGGACCCTTCAGCAATACAACTTCCATCCACAGCAGTGAGATAAACTGGACTAGATAGCTTTATAACAGGAAGACAGAATCTATCTACTGTAGCTTGTGTAATAAAGTTCCCAGCAGCTCCACAATTCGCTAAAACAGACAAAGACTGGAGACCATTCTGAATTTCCAGAGTAACAGGCAATATGAGATCTTGCGATGAAGGAGCTTTATTAAAGGCCTCTAACTTGACTCCTCCTCTACAAGTTAGGACCTGGCATTTCCCGAGCGAGCAGGACAGGAACTAATCAGATGACCAGCAGCAGCACAATAGAGACACAGCCTTTCCCTTAACCTTCTTGTCCGCTCCTTAGGTGTTAAACAAAACTTGTTTACCTGCATGGGTTCATCAGCAGTAAGGGGTAAAGACTGTACAGGAGGCATAACTCGATGCTTGCGAAGATCACCTCGGCAGTGTTCACTGGCTCACTCACGTAAACGTAAATCCAACTTAACACATAAAGAAATCAGGGCCTCCAGTTGCTCAGGCAGATCTTGAGTAGCTAACTCATCCTTTATATGATCGGCAAGGCCATGCTAGAAGGCGGAAACCAATGCCTGGTTGTTCCACTTCACCTCTGATGCCAATGTCTGGAACTGGATGACGTACTGACCAACAGTACGTGTTCCCTTGTGGATCTGCAGGAGGTCTGAAGAAGTGGAGGTTGTGCACCCAGGATCATCAAAGATGCGTCAGAATGCGGCAACAAACTCTGTGTAGTTATTTAGCAAGGTATCTGCTCGCTCCCACAGCGGGGAGACCCAATTCAGGGCCGGACCAGACAACAGAGAAACAATGTATGCAACCTTTGCCCTGGGTGTTGGAAAGTTCTGCAATTCAAAGTGGACCTCGCATTGATTCAGGAATCCACAACACATTTTAGGATTACCATCAAATCTATTTGGTAAAGGAAGATGAATACGAGCCATTGAAGTAGGATTAACTGGAGAACTGGAAACCGAGGAACTGGAGACTGGAACAGGAACTGGAGATGTCACTGGAGAAACTGGAGTAGAAAAGGACTGTTGCAGAGTGTCCAATCAGGAAGACATTTCTTGTAAAAATTGTATAATCTGCTGCTGTGCAGCCTCTTGACCATCTAGTCGGGACACCAGACTTTGGAGTGCCCCTGACCCCACACTCTGACCACCATCCGGGTCCATGGGCCTCGGACAATCTGTCAGGTTTCTGATTTTGTCTGTCCCTGGAGGGGGCACTACTGGGTCAGTGTTGGTAAAAAATATAAAGCGTGGAGGCAAGATAAAAGTCCTGCGCATATGCGCTGTTGTTTAATGCACACAGAGGTCACAGAGTAGAAATGTAACAACAGATGATACTTTGCATTAATGATGGCAGAAAGGAAATAATAACAATAATTGAATCCAAGGTATAAAGTCTCTGGCAATAGACTATATATGAAGAACACTTGATGATTGAATGCAGAATACTTGAACGAAATAAAGTCTCTGATAACAAAACGTAAATAACTTGGTAGTGGGAATAGTTGGAAACAGAACTCCGGAAGTATTGATAAAAACCACACAGTCTCTGTATAGCTTAGTTCTTACTACTACACAGGGCCCAGGCAGGAGACAGTCCCAGTACAACAAGCTTGCATAAGTTGTATGATGTTAACGAGGTGCACAGGTAAGCAGTGAACAACACCTGAGGAGAAAGTCTCTGACTGCTGATGAGCTGCGGCTGGCTGTGGCTGGAGTCTGTAACTGAATGAGGAAATACAGGATGATGGAAAGGATTGATGAGAATATCACAAGGAACCACTGAAGACAGGAACACGGGAACCAGGAGAACTAGAGGCACCGATGTGACTCGTTGTCCGAGGCAATGTGTCTGAGCCACGGATCAAACTTTATACCCCTTGCTCAGCAGTGATTGGTTCCTGAACTCTGAGGGTAAGCATAGGACTGGATTGGATGCCTGGATCAGTTGAGGACAGGTGTCATGGCGGCATCCACACGGCCGAACACCGGCACACAGCAAGGCACACCCGGAACTCGAATGAGGGGCACCCAGTGACACGGAAAACGACGCTCGCAGTCAACACCTCCACGCAGCCGCAACTGGGGCCGCGACCCCCGGAGGCCCGCACTCCAGCGCGCCGGTAGGTGAGACGTTGCTGAATGCCGATTCCTGACACCCTGCATTTGAAGAAGTGCAGCAATATGTCCCAGCCAAACTTCTGCTGATGGTTACAAACTAGACATCCCTCAACATCCCTCTGCGGGTGTGGATACACCTTTCCCCCTCTCCCTCTGTGCTGCCCATGCCTCTGTGCTGCCCAGGCCACTCACATCAGCATGCCTGCCATTGATCCACACCTGCACAGCCCTACACACAGCAACTTCCCTCACACACCCATACCCCCTGCAACCTCCCTCACACACCCATACCCCAGCCGTGCACCCAGCAATTTCCCTCACACACCCATACCCCAGCCCTGCACCCAGCAACCTCCCTCACACACCCATACCCCAGCCGTGCACCCAGCAACCTCCTTCACACACCCATACCCCAGCCCTGCACCCAGCAACTTCCCTCACACACCCATACCCCAACCCTGCACCCAGCAACCTCCCTCACACACCCATACCCCAGCCGTGCACCCAGCAACTTCCCTCACACACCCATACCCCAGCCCTGCACCCAGCAACCTCCCTCACACATTCATACCCCTGCCGTGCACCCAGCAACTTCCCTCACACACCCATACCCCAGCCCTGCACCCAGCAACCTCCCTCACACACCCATACCCCAGCCGTGCACCCAGCAACCTCCCTCGCTCACACACTCATACCCCAGCCCTGCACCCAGCAACCTCCATCACTCCCAAACCCATACCCCAGCCCTGCACCCTGCAACCTCCCTCACACACCCATAACCCAGCCCTCCACCCAGCAACCTCCCTCACACACCCATACCCCAGCTGTGTACCCAGCAACCTCCATCACACACCCATAACCCAACCCTGCACCCAGCAACCTCCCTCGCTCACACACTCATACCCCAGCCCTGCACCCAGCAACCTCCATCACTCACACACCCATACCGCAGCCCTGCACCCAGCAACTTCCCTCACACACCCATAACCCAACCCTGCACCCAGCAACCTCCATCACTCACACAGGATCCCAGTCCTGTGCCCAGTCCCATCCAAGCCCTGCACCCAGCAACCTCCCTCACACACCCATACCCCAGCCCTGCACCCTGCACCTTCCCTCACACACCCATACCCCAGCTCTGCACCCAGCAACCTCCCTCAGTCACACACTCATACCCCAGCCCTGCACCCAGCAACCTCCATTACTCGCACACCCATACCCCAGCCCTGCACCCTGCAACCTCCCTCACACACCCATAACCCAGCCCTGCACCCAGCAACTTCCCTCACACACCCATACCCCAGCCCTGCACCCAGCAACCTCCATCACTCACACAGGATCCCAGTCCTGTGCCCAGTCCCATCCAAGCCCTGCACCCAGCAACCTCCCTCACACACCCATACCCCAGCCCTGCACCCAGCAACTTCCCTCACACACCCATACCCCAGCTCTGCACCCAGCAACCTCCCTCAGTCACACACTCATACCCCAGCCCTGCACCCAGCAACCTCCATTACTCACACACCCATACCCCAGCCCTGCACCCAGCAACTTCCCTCACACACCCATACCCCAGCCCTGCACCCAGCAACCTCCATTACTCACACACCCATACCCCAGCCCTGCACCCAGCAACCTCCATTACTCACACACCCATACCCCTGCCCTGCACCCAGCAACCTCCCTCAGTCACACACTTATACCCCAGCCCTGCACCCAGCAACCTCCTTCACACAATATACCCCTGCCCTGCACCCAGAAGCCTCCCTCACTCACACACCCAAACCCCCAGCCCTGCTACAGACAAACCTCCCTCACACACTCATATCCCAGACCAACCCCAGTCTCCTTTTTACTCAGTTTCAGTAGCAGAAGTGGGGCGGGCTCGGTCTGCAAGTGTCCAGTTGTGCCAAAGCTGCATGTGTGCTGGAAGGGGGCGGAGCTGACAGACAGTGTCATGTGAGTGTAGAGCACCTATCAGCAGCTGAGGAGCTGTGACTGGATGGAGGAAGCCTGGAGGCTGGCTCTGCTGTGGCACTCGGGGGAGAGACTGTGACTGGTGGTGAGTACAGACCCACCCTCTCTTCTTGGGGAATGTCAGGCCGCCGGCAAACATAGTTGTAGGCTGTAACAACTTCCTGCAGGCTTGAACATCCTCTTCCCTTTCCTCTCCCTGCCGGCTTCTATTCCTTCCCCTGTCCCTCCTAATGTGGCATCCGGGAACACAGGAAATTGGTTTACCTTTACGGGACAGCTTGAGATTCCACAAGGACTCTCCCGCAGACTGCGAGAATGTTGACAACTACAGTATGTCCCGGCATCTGTTCTCCCACTCCCATAGGCCCAGGAGCTGCAGCTATGCTCCACCTACTATCTCTGCTGTATTGTACAGTAATGTATGCGCACATCACTGATAGCATTGCCCACCACAACTCCTCACTGGTGTCAGTGTCACTGATTAAAACTCTGCGATGTTACATAGTGACTGCAGCACAGTGTGGCGCCTTCCTCACTGTCATGCTCTACACATCCGCGTACTCTGCATTATGGTCGGGCCGGTCCTGCCTGTGGATCTGATTCACCGGTGGATTCATAGTACATTTCAGACAAAGAAGGGTGATGTTTGCAGTACTGCTCATGCGTCTGCACCGTTGGCGGAAACTGGGAAGAGCTCAGTCCTGATGTGGTAGTAACTTTGATGGTGTTGCAACTGAGCGACTATTGGTAGACCAAACATACATCCCAGCTGTAGTGCGCACACGCCAAGGTGCCTTTGCAATGCTGCTCACAGTGAGGAATCAGTCGCAGAGTGAATGATAGGAAAAGACTATTGGGAGAGGTAACGGGGAGTGTCTGCAAAAACGCAGGTGTGTTGTGATTGTTCTCAGTGCATGTCTCAGTGTGCAACTGTGATCTCCTATGCATAAAACATGGCACCAGCATCGCAGCTCCCGCAGCCATTCTGAGCAGCCATGGTGGCAATAATGAAGTTGATGTTCCTCACATCTACGTTCTGTTGTGACAGAGTATGCAGTTGCTGAGCATGTTGCGATGGCTCCAGTGGGTGTCTCTGTTCACTTGTGGGTGGCTGCTACACTTGTGGTGCCTCACAGTTCTGTCACTGAAAAGGATCGCTGCTGTTTCTGCATTGCGACTGCATCTGAATCTTAGTGACTATATTTGGATGCAAAGAGAGGCAATATCGGTGGGCGTTCCTTGGAGGTTATGTGGAGTGGCTACTCAGATGCTGCCATTTCACTGCCAGGGATTGCATCCAAAGATGCAGTTGCGATGGCACTGGCACCCATGTACTGAGGGGCATTCTAAGCAACCATATAGTTGCTTATATGTTTGACGATGCAACAGATGTGTGTTAGATGATGCCAATGATGTCACTTTTTGCACAAAATGGTGGTGAAGAGATGCAGTCAGTGGGCATCCCTGTACAAAATCCATCAGTTGTGGCATTAGCATTAATTTGCTGTTGCACTGCATACAAACACACAGTTGCAACTGCAATGGTGTCCACTTCTGAATAAGGCTCTGTGTCTGTTTAGTGTTTTTAAATTCAGAAATTTGGCTTTAAGTTTGTGGGCAATGCCAGGAAGTAAAGATTTCATAAGGACAAATAGATAGATCTGTCATTACTGAGAGAAATTACTTTGCTTAGGCATTTAAGTGGCATTACAGACAACACGCTCTTCCTCCTCTTTGTCTGGGTTGTCACCGGCTCAGTGCTAGATAAATTATAAATGCTCCTCGGAAAGGCAGTTCATAAAGACAAATTTTAAAATAACATTGACTTTTTAAAAGTGCAAATTGAGTCAGCACAACTGAAGCAGAATAAACAGAGCTTTTGTCTCTATTATACGCTTGTCTTGGCTAATACGAAGCATTTTACTGCTGGCTGGTTAGCAACCATATGTTGTCTTCCAGACTTTCCTATCAATACTATTTGCTAAATGTTGTTTTTAAAGGATCGCATCATGGAAAACAGTTTTTAGAAGAAACTCTAAAAGTAGTTCTACACCTTAGTTTGAGCCATGCGGTTTTTGCAGTAATGAATATAAAGACTATGGTGGCAGTTCAGAGTTGAACAGATGCTGGTATGTGGAGCACACATTGCATCTTGGACATGTTCTGGCACCAAATTTATGCAAGTGTGGTCATGTAATGACATTTGCAGATGCATTCATTTTGAGCTTAAATATTGCTGAAAGTTTTGCAATTCTCAAAACACCGGTTAGTGGAGAATCTAAGCAGAAAAGTAAGCCAATTAATATGCATTATTCTCTGTTTATACTTATAAATGAGGCATTACTACCACCTGCCGCTTATAAAAGTAGAGTATTGATGTACGTATTCTATCATTTGTTTATGTCCCAGGGAACCACCGCCTACCACACTGCTGCTAATAATTCCCTCTCAACACTCAGTGTGCAGGCTCATCAAGTCCCAAATGACTATATGTATAGGGAAAAATGTATGTATGTATGTATGTATGTATATGTGTGTGTATATATATATATATATATATATATATATATATTGTAACACAGGTACTTAAATAAGGACTCATATGCAGGTTTTCCAGTTACAACCATAGTGTCTTTACTGGCTTCAGACACTGTAGTACAGCATACACAGGCTTGGGACTGGACACACAGGTACATGCAGAAAATAAAGCAACAAGCATAAAAGGTCCTAGCACTTCCCATGCTCAAAAGTCATTCTGCTGCAGTGGCTTGCTGCCACACATGCCATGCTCTCCTGGCACGGCCAATGTCCACAGTCCCTGGCGCTATAAACTGGACCCTGCTCACTGGCCCCCTAATAGGCATCAGCGCAATGCATTGTGGGTAAATGTTTTTTTTTTTAAACCCCTCTCCTGCACCTGACTTCCTGCTGTCTCTGGATGAGCTGGAAAAGCCGGCCATTGTTTCTCTAGTTGCAGTTGTGCAGAATGTGCAGGTCTTGTTTTCTTTTCTCTTGGAGGGAGCTGATTCCACCAGAATGTGAACAAATCAGATGAGAGACGACCCCTCTCACCACAGTATCTATCTATCTATCTATCTATCTATCTATCTATCTATCTATCTATCTATCTATCTATCTATCTATCTATCTATCTATCTATCTATCTATCTATCCATCTATCCTGCACACCCTGAATGCAAAGAGGTATATATGTATGCATATATAAATACATAGATGAATATAGATGTGCTGTACCAGATCTATGTAGCACGAAAATCTGACTATATATCAATCACTAATCAGGCAGTCTATCTTGACTCATGAATTTTCAGTTTACATGTCAATCCAGTTGATGGCGCACCAAGACACATACTACACATTAAGGATACACATGATGCGATTTGATATAGTTGCCAGGGCAAATGCTCAAGGCTAAAGGCGTATATCTCAGGACTAGCTGCTTCTCCCATAGACAGCTTTACTGGCTTGCTCACAAGTTAGTAGCCCCAAGCATCTTTTTATGTTAATCCCTGAAGGAAAAAACGCCAAATATTGTTTACAAAGAAATTTTGTGATCCACGTGTACAATATAAAATATACATCACAATATTAGATGGCACTATTGTCTTTGTAAAATTAGTTGTGCTGAGCAATAACAGTCATGAGAGCGAAGCCGCTGGCAAACACTAGTTATTTTATATGCTCACGTCATTTCAGATACACTCAGTGACTGGTCACCTTTACTTTATTATTTTGTTCAATTTAATAAGTTCAGTTAATACATTGTAATTGTACATTGAACCTTGCAGAGATTGCATTAATTTATTTTTATGTAAAACTCTGTAATTTGACAAGGGGTTCGCAAACCTTTGCATGCAACTGTAGATGTACCTGTTTTACTGCAAAGTGACATTTACAATGTAATTCAAATGCTGCCAATTAGTTAAATGCTACAAGGATTAATGCATGCATTGTTGTGAAACGGGAGCAAAAACAACATTTCTTTGAATCGAGAACTGGATTGAATACACAATTTCGGTCATGAAAGAAAAGGTCATAAAAACAATATCGACTCAATTTTACTTTGCCAGCCTAAAGATGATATGTTTTTTTTATTTTTCTATTCATTTATGTTTCGCATCCTTTACAGCTTATAACACAACCTAAAAATCGGTGTCCAGCCTGTTCACATTTCTGCTGGATGCTTATTGTAGGGTAAGGTTAAAGCACAGCTGCTTGAAAATCCCAGGGGGTTCAATTCAATTTCCCAAACACACCAACACAGAATTGCCTATAAAAAGAAATCAAATGTGAGAAATGCACCAGCTAAGTGCATTGTAAGACAAATATAATAACATTTCAAGCCACATTGTTTTTCTGGAATTGTAAGCCTTCATTTTCCTGGTGGGAGTCTGAACATTCTGAAATCTATTTTCTCTAACGTCCTAGTGGATGCTGGGAACTCCGAAAGGACCATGGGGAATAGCGGCTCCGCAGGAGTCTGGGCACAACTAAAAGAAAGCTTTTAGACTACCTGGTGTGCACTGGCTCCTCCCACTATGACCCTCCTCCAAGCCTCAGTTAGATTTTTGTGCCCGGCCGAGCTGGATGCACACTAGGGGCTCTCCTGAGCTCTTAGAAAGAAAGTATATTTTAGGTTTTTTATTTTACAGTGAGACCTGCTGGCAACAGGCTCACTGCAATGAGGGACTAAGGGGAGAAGAAGCGAACCTACCTGCTTGCAGCTAGCTTGGGCTTCTTAGGCTACTGGACACCATTAGCTCCAGAGGGATCGACCGCATGGAACTGGCCTTGGTGTTCGTTCCCGGAGCCGCGCCGCCGTCCCCCTTACAGAGCCAGAAGCAAGAAGAAGTCCGGAAAATCGGCGGCATGAAGACTTCTGTCTTCACCAAGGTAGCGCACAGCACTGCAGCTGTGCGCCATTGCTCCTCATACACACTTCACACTCCGGTCACTGAGGGTGCAGGGCGCTGGGGGGGTGGGGGGGGGGCGCCCTGAGCAGCAATAAAAACACCTTGGCTGGCAAAACAATCACAATATATAGCCCCAGAGGCTATATATGTGATAATTACCCCTGCCAGAATCCTTAAAAAAGCGGGAGAAAAGTCAGCGAAAAAGGGGCGGAGCTATCTCCCTCAGCACACTGGCGCCATTTCTCCCTCACAGCTCCGCTGGAAGGAAGCTCCCTGGCTCTCCCCTGCAGTCTACACTACAGAAATGGGTAAAAAAGAGAGGGGGGGCACTAAATTTAGGCGCAGTAAATATTATAGCAGCTATAGGGGACATAATTCAGTTAGTCCCTGCATTATATAGCGCTCTGGTGTGTGCTGGCATACTCTCTCTCTGTCTCCCCAAAGGGCTTCTGTGGGGTCCTGTCTTCTGTTAGAGCATTCCCGGTGTGTGTGCGGTGTGTCGGTACGGCTGTGTCGACATGTTTGAGGAGGAAAATTATGTGGAGTCGGAGCAGATGCCTATAGAAGTGATGTCACCCCCTGCGGGGCAGACACCTGAGTGGATGGTTTTATGGAAGGAATTACGTGCAAGTGTCGACTCCTTACACAAAAAATTTGACGACATGCCAAATGCGGGACAGCCAGCTTCTCAGCTCGTGCCTGCCCAGGTGTCTCAAAGGCCATCAGGGGCTCTAAAACGCCCGCTACCTCAGATGGCAGACGCAGATGTCGACACGGATACTGATACCAGTGTCGACGACGATGAGTCTAATCTAATGTCCACTAAGGCCATTCGTTGCATGATTGAGGCAATGAAAGAGGTGTTACACATTTCAGATATAAACCCAGGTACCACTAAAAAGGGTATTATGTTTGGGGAGAAAAAACTACCCGTAGTTTTTCCCCCATCTGAAGAATTAAATGAAGTGTGTGAAGAAGCGTGGGCTTTCCCCGATAAAAGATTGATAATCTCAAAAAAATTACTAATGGCGTTCCCTTTCCCGCCAGAGGATAGGGCACGTTGGGAAACACCTCCTAGGGTGGATAAAGCGCTCACACGTTTGTCTAAAAAGGTGGCACTTCCGTCTCCGGATACGGCCGCCCTGAAGGAGCCTGCGGATAGAAAGCAGGAGGCGATCCTGAAGTCTGTATATACACACACAGGCATTATACTTAGACCAGCTATTGCGTCAGCATGGATGTGCAGTGCTGCCGCTGCATGGTCAGATTCCCTGTCAGAAAATATTGACACCCTAGACAGGGACACTATTCTGCTAACCATAGAGCATATAAAAGACTCAGTCTTATACATGAGAGATGCACAGAGGGAGATCTGCCGGCTGGCATCTAAAATAAGTGCATTTCTGCTAGGAGAGGCTTATGGACTCGGCAGTGGACAGGGGATGCAGATTCCAAAAGGCACATGGAAGTTTTGCCTTATAAGGGTGAGGAGTTATTCGGGGATGGTCTTTCGGACCTAGTTTCCACAGCAACAGCTGGGAAGTCAGCATTTTTACCCCATGTTCCCTCACAGCCTAAAAAAGCGCCGTTTTATCAGGTACAGTCCTTTCGGACCCAGAAAAACAGGCGAGGGAAAGGCGGGTCCTTTCTGTCCAGAGGCAGAGGTAGGGGAAAAAGGCTGCAACAAACAGCTGGTTCCCAGGAGCAAAAGTCCTCCCCCGCTTCTTCCAAGTCCGCCGCATGACGGTGGGGCTCCACAGGCGGAGCCAGGTACGGTGGGGGGCCGCCTCAAAAATTTCAGCGATCAGTGGGCTCGCTCACAGGTGGTTCCCTGGATCTTTCAAGTAGTATCTCAGGGGTACAAGCTGGAATTCGAGGCGTCTCCCCCCCGCCGTTTCCTCAAATCTGCCTTGCCAACAACTCCCTCGGACAGGGAGGCTGTGCTAGAGGCAATTCACAAGCTGTATTCCCAGCAGGTGATAGTCAAGGTGCCCCTACTTCAACAAGGACGGGGTTACTATTCCACACTGTTTGTGGTACCGAAACCGGACGGTTCGGTGAGACCCATTTTAAATTTGAAATCCTTGAACACATACATAAAAAAATTTAAGTTCAAGATGGAATCGCTCAGGGCGGTTATTGCAAGTCTAGACGAGGGGGATTACATGGTATCCCTGGACATCAAGGATGCTTACCTGCATGTCCCCATTTATCATCCTCACCAGGAGTACCTCAGATTTGCGGTACAGAATTGCCATTACCAATTCCAGACGCTGCCGTTTGGTCTGTCCACGGCACCTAGGGTGTTTACCAAGGTAATGGCGGAAATGATGATACTCCTTCGAAAAAAGGGAGTTTTAATCAAAGGAGCTGTCATCTCTAGTCAGAAACCTCCTGAAACCAAAAGAGGTGTCGGTGCATCACTGCACGCGAGTCCTGGGAAAGATGGTGGCTTCTTACGAAGCAATTCCTTTCGGCAAGTTCCATGCCAGAATCTTTCAGTGGGACCTGTTGGACCAATGGTCCGGATCGCATCTTCAGATGCATCGGCTAATAACCCTGTCTCCAAGAACCAGGGTGTCTCTGCTGTGGTGGCTGCAGAGTGCTCATCTTCTAGAGGGTCGCAGATTCGGCATACAGGACTGGGTCCTGGTGACCACGGATGCCAGCCTTCGAGGCTGGGGGGCAGTCACACAGGGAAGAAACTTCCAAGGACTATGGTCGAGTCAGGAGACTTC
Organism: Pseudophryne corroboree; assembly: GCF_028390025.1. Lineage (NCBI taxonomy): Eukaryota > Metazoa > Chordata > Amphibia > Anura > Myobatrachidae > Pseudophryne > Pseudophryne corroboree. The sequence continues at coordinate 272,979,393 of NC_086445.1, forward strand.
CCTACACATAAATATTCTAGAACTAAGGGCCATTTACAATGCCCTAAGTCAGGCAAAACCCCTGCTTCTACACCAGCCGGTACTGATCCAGTCAGACAACATCACGGCGGTCGCCCATGTAAACCGACAGGGCGGCACAAGAAGCAGGACGGCAATGGCAGAAGCCACAAGGATTCTCCGATGGGCGGAAAATCACGTGCTAGCACTGTCAGCAGTGTTCATTCCGGGAGTGGACAACTGGGAAGCAGACTTCCTCAGCAGGCACGACCTCCACCCGGGAGAGTGGGGACTTCATCCAGAAGTCTTCACACTGATTGTAAATCGTTGGGAACGGCCACAGGTGGACATGATGGCGTCCCGCCTAAACAAAAAACTAGAGAGATATTGCACCAGGTCAAGGGACCCTCAGGCGATAGCGGTGGACGCTCTAGTGACACCGTGGGTGTACCAGTCGGTTTATGTGTTCCCTCCTCGTCCTCTCATACCAAAGGTACTGAGAATAATAAGAAAACGAGGAGTAAGGACAATACTCGTGGTTCCGGATTGGCCAAGAAGAGCGTGGTACCCGGAACGTCAAGAGATGATCTCAGAGGACCCATGGCCTCTGCCGCTCAGACAGGACCTGCTGCAGCAGGGGCCCTGTCTGTTCCAAGACTTACCGCGGCTGCGTTTGACGGCATGGTGGTTGAACGCCGGATCCTAAAGGAAAAGGGCATTCCGGAGGATGTCATTCCTACGCTGATTAAAGCCAGGAAAGATGTAACTGTAAAACATTATCACCGCATATGGCGGAAATATGTTGCTTGGTGTGAGGCCAATAAGGCCCCAACAGAGGAATTTCAGCTGGGTCGATTTCTGCACTTCCTACAGGCAGGAGTGACTATGGGCCTAAAATTAGGCTCCATTAAGGTACAGATATCGGCTCTGTTGATTTTCTTCCAAAAAGAACTAGCTTCACTACCTGAAGTTCAGACATTTGTAAAAGGAGTGCTGCATATTCAGCCCCCTTTTGTGCCTCCAGTGGCACCCTGGGATCTCAACGTGGTGTTGAATTTCCTAAAATCACATTGGTTTGAGCCACTAAAGACCGTGGATCTAAAATATCTCACGTGGAAAGTAGTCATGTTATTGGCCTTGGCTTCGGCCAGGCGTGTATCAGAATTGGCGGCTTTGTCATTTAAAAGCCCTTATCTGATTTTCCATATGGATAGGGCAGAATTGAGGACTCGTCCCCAGTTTCTCCCTAAGGTGGTATCAGCTTTTCACTTGAACCAACCTATTGTAGTGCCTGCGGCTACTAGCGACTTGGAGGATTCCAAGTTGCTGGACGTAGTCAGGGCCTTGAAAATTTATGTTTCCAGGACGGCTGGAGTCAGGAAAACTGACTCGCTATTTATCCTGTATGCACCCAACAAACTGGGTGCTCCTGCTTCTAAGCAGACTATTGCTCGCTGGATTTGTAGCACAATTCAGCTGGCGCATTCTGCGGCTGGACTGCCGCATCCTAAATCAGTTAAAGCCCATTCTACAAGGAAGGTGGGCTCATCTTGGGCGGCTGCCCGAGGGGTCTCGGCTTTACAACTTTGCCGAGCTGCTACTTGGTCAGTGGCAAACACGTTTGCAAAATTCTACAAATTTGATACCCTGGCTGAGGAGGACCTTGAGTTCTCTCATTCGGTGCTGCAGAGTCATCCGCACTCTCCCGCCCGTTTGGGAGCTTTGGTATAATCCCCATGGTCCTTTCGGAGTTCCCAGCATCCACTAGGACGTTAGAGAAAATAAGATTTTACTCACCGGTAAATCTATTTCCCGTAGTCCGTAGTGGATGCTGGGCGCCCGTCCCAAGTGCGGATTGCCTGCAATAATTGTACATAGTTATTGTTCACTAAAGGGTTATTGTTATGAGCCATCTGTTGAGAGGCTCAGTTATGTTTCATACTGTTAACTGGATATGGTATCACGTGTTATACGGTGTGATTGGCGTGGCTGGTATGAGTCTTACCCGGGATTCAAAATCCTTCCTTATTGTGTCAGTTCTTCCGGACACAGTATCCTAACTGAGGCTTGGAGGAGGGTCATAGTGGGAGGAGCCAGTGCACACCAGGTAGTCTAAAAGCTTTCTTTTAGTTGTGCCCAGACTCCTGCGGAGCCGCTATTCCCCATGGTCCTTTCGGAGTTCCCAGCATCCACTACGGACTACGAGAAATAGATTTACCGGTGAGTAAAATCTTATTATATGATACACTAGACGTTCCATGGCTGAGGCCTTCCACAGTATGATGAACCTGTGAAGCTTAAAGTCATGTTAAAGTCATGCATGTTTCTATTATCTTTAAAAGGGTTTGTCCCCATCTTATTTATATCATACACTAAAATAGTAATATTTTTTTCTTCTAGCCAGCTTTGGATTTGCAGTCTATCTCACTATCCTGTCCTAGGGGGTAATTCAGAGTTGATCACCGCAACAAATTTGTTAGCAGTTGGGCAAAACCATGGGGGTCATTCCGACCTGATTACAACGCTAGCTATTTTTTGCAGCGCTGCGATCAGGTCAAAACTCTGCAAAACTGCTCATGCAAATGCACTGCATTGCACTGGCGCTTTGTACGGGTACAAAGCGGATCGGTGCTGGGCGATGGATTTTACGAAGAATCTATTCGCACAGCCGATCACAAGAAGATTGACAGGAAGAAGGCGTTTATGGGTGTCAACTGACCGTTTTCAGGGAGTGGTTTGAAAAATGAAGGCGTGTCCAAGTGTTTGCAGGGCGGGTGTCTGATGTCAATTTCGAGACCGGACAGGCTGAAGTGATCGCAGCGGCTGAGTAAGTTCAGACCTACTCAAAAACTGCACAAAACTTTTTTGTACCGCTCGGCTGCACAAGCGATCGCACACTTACAAAGCAAAAATACAGTCCCCCATAGGCGGTGACTATCTGATCGCAGTGCAGCAAAAAATAGCTAGCAAGCGATCAACTTGGAATGACCCCCATGGTTTTGCCCAACTGCTAACAAATTTGCTGTTGCGATCAACTCTGAATTAGGCCCTTAGACCATGAGTCACATTTAGAGCTTCCCCATTCTCTTGTACTCATGGCCAAATGGCATTGCACGGCACATTTTTATGTGATAATATTAAGCATCTACTGCAAACATTGTCTATATTAAGTATTTATCCAGCTTCACATCAATCTAGAGGGAGCTGCTTTAAAGAAACAGAAATGTTAGATAGGGCGTATTTATAATACACTGCTCAAAAAAATAAAGAGAACACTAAAATAACACATCCTAGATCTGAATGAATGAAATATTCTTATTAAATACTTTGTTCTTTACATAGTTGAATGTGCTGACAACAAAATCACACAAAAATTATCAATGGAAATCAAATTTATTAACCCATGGAGGTCTGGATTTGGAGTCACCCTCAAAATTAAAGTGGAAAAACACACTACAGGCTGATCCAACTTTGATGTAATGTCCTTAAAACAAGTCAAAATGAGGCTCAGTAGTGTGTGTGGCCTCCACGTGCCTGTATGACCTCCCAACAACCCACACAAGTGGCTCAGGTAGTGCAGCTCATCCAGGATGGCACATCAATGCGAGCTGTGGCAAGAAGGTTTGCTGTGTCTGTCAGCGTAGTGTCCAGAGCATGGAGGCGCTACCAGGAGACAGGCCAGTACATCAGGAGACGGGGAGGAGGCCATAGGAGGGCAACAACCCAGCAGCAGGACCGCTACCTCCGCCTTTGTGCAAGGAGAAACAGGAGGAGCACTGCCAGAGCCCTGCAAAATGACCTCCAGCAAGCTACAAATGTGCATGTGTCTACTCAAACGATCAGAAACAGACTCCATGAGGGTGGTATGAGGGCCCGACGTCGACAGGTGGGGGTTGTGCTTACAGCCCAACACTGTGCAGGACGTTTGGCATTTGCCAGAGAACACCAAGATTGGCAAATTTGCCACTGGCGCCCTGTGCTCTTCACAGATGAAAGCAGGTTCTCACTGAGCACATGTGACAGACGTGACAGAGTCTGGAGACGCCAAGGAGAACGTTCTGCTGCCTCCAACATCATCCAGCATGAGCGGTTTGGCAGTGGGTCAGTAATGGTGTGCGGTGGCAATTCTTTGGGGGGGCCGCACAGCCCTCCATGTGCTCGCCAGAGGTAGCCTGACTGCCATTAGGTACCGAGATGAGATCCTCAGACCCCTTGTGAGACCATATGCTGGTGCGGTTGGCCCTGGGTTCCTCCTAATGCAAGACTATGCTAGACCTCATGTGGCTGGAGTGTGTCAGTAGTTCCTGCAAGACGAAGGCATTGATGCTATGGACTGGCCCGCCTGTTCCCCAGACCTGAATCCAATTGAGCACATCTGGGACATCATGTCTTGCTCCATCCACCAATGCCACGTTGCACCACAGACTGTCCAGGAGTTGGCGGATGCTTTAGTCCAGGTCTGGGAGGAGATCCCTCAGGAGACCATCCGCCACCTCATCAGGAGCATGCCCAGGCATTGTAGGGAGGTCATACAGGCACGTGGAGGCCACACACACTACTGAGCCTCATTTTGACTTGTTTTAAGGACATTACATCAAAGTTGGATCAGCCTGTAGTGTGTTTTTTCACTTTTATTTTGAGGGTGACTCCAAATCCAGACCTCCATGGGTTAATACATTTGATTTCCATTGATAATTTTTGTGTGATTTTGTTGTCAGCACATTCAACTATGTAAAGAACAAAGTATTTAATAAGAATATTTCATTAATTCAGATCTAGGATGTGTTATTTTAGTGTTCCCTTTATTTTTTTGAGCAGTGTATATTAACTCAAGGAGATACAACTATTTAGTAGGATGGACATCTATTCCATTGATCCTTGTAATATTTGTATAGAAATCTGATCACTATCAAATATAGTTGAAAATGAATAACTGCCTTTTCACCTAACTGACATTAATTATATAAAAATAGGCATGTTCTAGAAATTACAGGGTTTGATTGCAAGAGCCCTGCCTCATTCACCTCTGCCCTATTAAACCCATTTCTTCTTACCTTTCACATATGTCTTTTTACATCTCACTTTCTGATAATATAGCTGTTCCCACTCTGTTGTACAAAAGGTTAGTCATGGGGGTAAATTTACTAAGATTCGTATTTTCCCGTTTGAGGTCAAAGTTCAATCACGAATGACATCGAAAGTGTAAATATGCAACTTTTTTAATTGATTACGACTAATTTACTAAGCTGCCGTATTCTGCATTTTCGGTTTTTCCGATGTTGATGTCATTCGTTTTTTTAGGCAGTGTTTTACGTGAGTGACTTGTAAAACACTGCCGACTTTAATACAAAGAATCTCGGCCGGATCTGAGAGATCCGTGCAGGGCTTCATTGTGCACCTTGTAAAAAATAAAAAAAACGTTTAAACTTAAAAAAAAAATTGCGTGGGGTCCCCCCTCCTAAGCCAAACCAGCCTCGGGCTCTTTGAGCCGGCCCTGGTTGCAAAAATATGGGAAAAAAATTGACAGGGGTTCCCCCATATTTAAGCAACCAGCACCGGGCTCTGAGCCCGGTGCTGGTTTCAAAAATACGGGGGACAAAAAGCGTAGGGGTCCCCCGTATTTTTAAAACCAGCACCGGGCTCCACTAGCTGGACAGATAATGCCACAGCCGGGGGTCACTTTTATACAGTGCCTTGCGGCCGTGGCATCAAATATCCAACTAGTCACCCCTGGCCGGGGTACCCTGGGGGAGTGGGGACCCCTTCAATCAAGGGGTCCCCCCCCAGCAACCCAAGGGCCAGGGGTGAAGCCCGAGGCTGTCCCCCCATCCAATGGGCTGCGGATGGGGGGCTGATAGCCTTTGTTGAAAGTAATGAATATTGTTTTTAGTAGCAGTACTACAAGTCCCAGCAAGCCTCCCCCGCAAGCTGGTACTTGGAGAACCACAAGTACCAGCATGCGGCGAAAAACCGGGCCCGCTGGTACCTGTAGTACTACTACTAAAAAAAATACCCCAATAAAGACATCACACACACACCTTGAAAGTATAACTTTAATGCATACATACACACCACCATATACACATACTTACCTTATGTTCACACGAGGGTCGGTCCTCTTCTCCAGTAGAATCCATGGTGTACCTGTTGAAAAAATCCTACTCACCAAATCCAGTGTAGAGGGCTCCTCGGATAATCCATTTGCAATCCACGTACTTGTAAAAATAAAAAAACGGGACACCCGACCACGAACTGAAAGGGGACCCATGTTTTCACATAGGACCCCTTTCCCCGAATGCCAGAAACCCCCTCTGACTGATGTCTAAGTGGGTTTCTTCAGCCAATCAGGGAGTGCCACGTTGTGGCACCCTCCTGATCGGCTGTGTGCTCCTGTACTGTCTGACAGGCGGCACACGGCAGTGTTACAATGTAGCGCCTATGCGCTCCATTGTAACCAATGGTGGGAACTTTGTGGTCAGCAGTGAGGTCACTTTCGGTCAACCGCTGACTACATTTGTATCCACGTACATTTGTATCCACGTACTTGTAAAAATAAAAAAAACGGGACACCCGACCACGAACTGAAAGGGGACCCATGTTTTCACATGGGTCCCCTTTCAGTTCGTGGTCGGGTGTCCCGTTTTTTTATTTTTACAAGTACGTGGATTACAAATGGATTATCCGAGGAGCCCTCTACACTGGATTTGGTGAGTAGGATTTTTTCAACAGGTACACCATGGATTCTACTGGAGAAGAGGACCGACCCTCGTGTGAACATAAGGTAAGTATGTGTATATGGTGGTGTGTATGTATGCATTAAAGTTATACTTTCAAGGTGTGTGTGTAATGTCTTTATTGGGGTATTTTTTTAGTAGTAGTACTACAGGTACCAGCGGGCCCGGTTTTCCGCCGCATGCTGGTACTTGTGGTTCTCCAAGTACCAGCTTGCGGGGGAGGCTTGCTGGGACTTGTAGTACTGCTACTAAAAACAATATTCATTACTTTCAACAAAGGCTATCAGCCCCCCATCCGCAGCCCATTGGATGGGGGGGACAGCCTCGGGCTTCACCCCTGGCCCTTGGGTGGCTGGGGGGGACCCCTTGATTGAAGGGGTCCCCACTCCCCCAGGGTACCCCGGCCAGGGGTGACTAGTTGGATATTTGATGCCACGGCCGCAAGGCACTGTATAAAAGTGACCCCCGGCTGTGGCATTATCTGTCCAGCTACTGGAGCCCGGTGCTGGTTTCAAAAATACGGGGGACCCCTACGCTTTTTGTCCCCCGTATTTTTGGAACCAGGACCAGGCGCAGAGCCCGGTGCTGGTTGCTTAAATATGGGGGAACCCCTGTCATTTCCCCCCCCATATTTTTGCAACCAGGGCTGGCTCAAAGAGCCCGAGGCTGGTTTGGTTTAGGAGGGGGGACCCCACGCATTTTTTTTTTTAAATTATAACATTTCCCACCCCTTCCCACTGAAAAACATGCACGGATCTCATGGATCCGTGCATTGCCTATACAAACACGGGATAAAAAAGCAGGTCTGTTTTTTTTTAGCACTTTTTCACGATTTGTATTTTAGCACGGCAGTGTTTGGCTATTGTTGGCAGTGTTTGTGTTTTGCACTTTTTAGTAAATGACCGATTTCTACCAAATTGCAGGCGTATTTGACCGATGGTGTATTGATTCGTGATTTTTTCCTAGGGCTTCCAAAATATTACGAATGCCCTCATCACTGCCGTGATTTTTGCTTAGTAAATTACCGAGATGACACTTTGAAGAAAAAACGGCATCTCGGTCAAAATCGGGACCTTAGTAAATATACCCCATGGTGTCAAAGAATGCTTTGATGGAAAAATGAGAGAAAAATATAAGGTTGAGTGATTACCCATTGGCATTCAATCACTATAGTATATCAGACTTGCATTTTTAATGAAAGTGCAGTGCGTGCAAACACAATAAAATAAACCCAATTTTCTCTATACTTTAGAGGTATTTAATTAACATTGATATCCTTTAGGTGCCAATATTCTGACTATTTATCTGACCACCAACATAGCAGATTTTCCCTTGCACCACATGGAGGTGCACTGGAACAGGTGTGATCTTGTGATACCAGAATGATCACTGATATGTGCAGCTGGACATCACAACCTCACATCACTGATAATGAAATACACCCCCTTATTTGTCCATACTCATTGATGCTCATACATTTCTCAGTGGCAGGGTTTTTGTGGATATTGTGTATTCCATTTCAGTGGCTGAAAGCACTGCACTTGAAAACGCCAATTAAACTCTATGGGAGAACACTGAGTACATAATTGTTGTGTTGTGCACTACATGTATAACCTTCTTTGATATGAATGGGCCACAGACATGAATGGAGTGGTACCGTAATCAATAGTCAATAATCTCTATTGAATTGTGATCAAAGACGGAAGCCTTAAGCTGGGTACACATTGCGTGATGTGTGAATTCATGCGATACACAGTTGCCGATGCTGGGGGGCAACGGAGCGACGGCAGCAGCCATACTACAATCAGCAGCATGGCCCTCGTTAGCGATGTCTTCTGTCGGCCCTGCAGCAGGGCCGACCAGAAGATGTTGCTGACAACCGCGGAGGTGTGCAAATAAAGCATACACACTTACTGATGCAGCTGATATATTGTTCTGATCCACAGTGGAACGTTATAATGGCCGATATATCGCTAAGTGTGTACCCAGCTTTAATTTATTAGTCAGTCACATAGCACCTATCATGGGAAAAGACTTGTGATTGGCTGAATCCTTCCCTTATTCCAAACAGAGCAGTAGGTCTTCTTCTTCTTCTTCTTCTTCTTCCCTCTGGTTACAACCCTATTGCACTCATCGTATGGGTGATATAGCATGGTTATAACAAAAGGAATTGGAATTGAAACTACAATCCTATCACCAGATATAGAAGAAGCACATTTGTGGATCATTATTACATTTCATTCACTACTTTCTTAACATATTTTCACTTACTTTTATTAACCCCGTTTAATATTTACATTCTTGTGAGTTGCAGATAGAAACATTTTAAAATACTGTATATATGTATATATACTAGCTGTTCTACCTGTTGTTCGCGCAGGAGTTTCTGAGTTTCACGGTTGTAAATATAAATGAGTGTTAAAAAAATTTGGTAAATCTAAAGAGATGTAAATTTGAGATGTCTTAATGTAAGTAAATATTAGAGATGAGCAGGTTCGGTTCTCAGAGAACCAAACCCCCCTGATCATCCCGTTCCGAGCTCGGATCGAAGTCCGGCTCGGGACTTCCCGCCAGACTCGTAAACCAGAATGAGGCAAAACATCATCATTCCATTGTCGGATTCTCGCAGGTTTTGGATTCCATATAAACAGCTGTGCATCGCTGCCATTTTAACTCCAGACTTGGAGAGTGAGGGAGACAGACCTCTGTCTCTCTGTGGGTGGTGGCGTTGGGTGTGGTCAGTGTGTGCTCTGTATGGGTGCTGCTCCAGTCACTGTGGTGTACCTGTGCTGTTAGGGGTGCTGTTCTGGCTGTCACTGGTGTTTCATGTGCTGTTAGGGGTTCTGCAGCTGTACATGGGTGTTGCTGTCCTGGCTGTCACTGTGTTGTACAGGGGGCAGGGGCATTGTCCTCATGTATGCTGTAAAAATTCAGGGGTGCAGTTGTTCAAATAAAAGCACACTGGTTCTGTATGCTGCAAAAATATAGGGATGCTGTTAAAATAATATTACACTGGCCCTGTATGCTGTAAAAGTTCAGGGGTGCTTCTGTTGTTCAAATAAAAGCACACTGGTCCTGTATGCTGTAAAAATATAGGGGTGCTGCTGTTAAAATAATATTACACTGACCCTGCATGCTGTAAAGATTCAGGGGTGCAGTTGTTCAAATAAAAGCACACTGGTCCTGTATGCTGTAAAAATATAGGGGTGCTGCTGTTAAAATAATATTACACTGGCCCTGTATGCTGTAAAAATTCAGGGGTGCTTCTGTTGGTCAAATAAAAGCACACTGGTCCTGTATGCTGTAAAAATTCAGGGGTGCAGTTGTTCAAATAAAAGCACACTGGTCCTGTATGCTGTAAAAATATATGGGTGCTGCTGTTAATAATATTATACTGGCCCTGTATGCTGTAAAAATTCAGAGATGCAGTTGTTCAAATAAAAGCACACTGGTCCTGTATGCTGTAAAAATGTAGGGGTGCTGCTGTAAAATAATATTAACCTGGCCCTGTATGCTGTAAAAATTCAGGGGTGCTTCTGTTGTTCAAATAAAAGCACACTGCTTCTGTATGCTGTTAAAATACAGGGGTACCGGCCCAGTCTTGTATGCTGTAAAAATTCAAGGGTGCTTCTGTTGTTCAAAAGAAAGCACACTGGTCCTGTATACTGTAAAAATATAGGGGTACTGTTGTTAAAATAATATTACACTGGCCCTGTATGCTGTAAAAATTCAGGGGTGCTTCTGTTGTTCAACTAAAAGCACACTGGTCCTGTATGCTGAAAAAATGTAGGGGTGTTGCTGTTAAAATTATATTACATTGGCCCTGTATGCTGTAAAAATTCAGAGATGCAGTTGTTCAAATAAAAGCACACTGGTCCTGTATGCTGTAAAAATATAGGCATGCTGCTGTTAAAATAATATTACACTGGCCCTGTATGCTGTAAAAATTCAGGGGTGCTTCTGTTGTTCAAAGAAAAGTACACTGGTCCTGTATGCTGTAAAAATATAAGTGTGCTGCCGTTAAAATAATATTACACTGGCCCTGTATGCTGTAAATTATTCAGGGGTGCAGTTGTTCAAATAAAAGCGCACTGGTCCTGTATGCTGTAAAAATATAGGGGTGCTGCTGTTAAAATAATATTACACTGCCCCTGTATGCTGTAATAATTCAGGTGTGCAGTTGTTAACATAAAACCACACTGGTCCTGTGTGCTGTGAAAATACAGGGGTGCTGGCCCAGTCTTGCATGCTGTAAAAATTCAGGGGTGCTTCTGTTAAAATAAAAGCACACTGGTTCTGTATGCTGTAAACATTCAGGGGTGCAGTTGTTAAAATAAAAGCACACTGGTCCTGTATGCTGTGAAAATTCAGGGGTGCTGGACCAGTCTTGTATGCTGTAAAAATTCCGGGGAGCTTCTGTTAAAGTAAAAGCACTCTGGCCCTGTATGCTGTAAAGATTCAGGGGTGCAGTTGTTAAAATAAAAGCACACTGGCCCTGTATGCTGTAAAAATTCAGGGGTGCAATTGTTCAAATAAAAGCACACTGGTACTGTATGCTGTAAAAATACAGGGGTGCTGCTGTTAAAATAATATTACACTGCCCTGTATGCTGTAATAATTCAGGGGTGCAGTTGTTAAAATAAAAGCACACTGGTCCTGTATGATGTGAAAATACAGGGGTGCTGGCCCAGTCTTGTATGCTGTAAAAATTCAGGGGTGCTTCTGTTGTTCAAATAAAAGCACAGTGGCCCTTTATGCTGTAAAAATTCAGGGATGCAGTTGTGAAAATTAAAGCACACTGGTCCTGTATGCTGTAAAAATACAGGGGTGCTGCTGTTAAAATAATATTACACTGGCCCTGTATGCTGTAATAATTCAGGGGTGCTTCTGTTGTTAAAATAAAAGCACACTGGTCCTGTATGTTGTGAAAATACAGGGGTGCTGGCCCAGTCTTGTATGCTGTAACAATTCAGGGGTTCGTCTGTTGTTAAAATAAAAGCACACTTGTCCTGTATGCTGTAATAATACAGGGATGCTGTGAAAATAAGTGGGCACTGTACTGTGTGCTGTAATAATACAGTGGTGCTGTCCTGTGGAATGGAGAACAACAATTTGGAGGAAAAAATAGTGGAAGATCAGGAACAACTTCCAGTTCCTAGTACTAGTGCTGAAGCTCCTGCTGTTGCCACCAGTCATGACATTGACGATGCAATTCCATCAACGTCGTCTGCAAAGGCCGATGCCCAATGTCATGGAGGGCATGTAATATCCAAGATGCAAAAATTAATAATCAGAAAAAAAAGAAATTATCTGATGATAAATGTAAAATTGGCAATATACCATTCACAACACGAAGTGGCAAGGAAAGGCTAAGGCCTTGGCCTATGTTCATGACTGGTGGCTCAGCTTCTCATGAGGATAAAAGCCCTCTCCCTCTCAAAAAAAAATTAAACTTGTTAAAGCACAGGAAAAAACAACTGTGCATTCAGAGATATCACAAATCACCAAGGAGAGTCCTAGTGTGTCCGCGGTTGCGATGTCTAGGCCTGACCTTCCCTATGTAAAGAGGAGGCTCCTATCACCATTTGCACGCCCACTGCAAGTGCTGGGAGGAATACCGCCAGTCCAGTTGTGGATATTGAGATTATTTATGTCATTGTAGACGTACACCAGGATGAGGAGGATATTGGTGTAGCTGGTGCTGAGGAGGAAGTTGACGATGAGGATTCTGATGGTGATGTGGTTTGTTTGAATAAGGCACCAGTGGAGACAGTTGTTGTCCATGGAATGAGAAAACCCATTGTCATGCCTGGGCAAAATACAAAATAAGCCACCACTTCAGTGTGGAATTATTTCTCCACAAATCCAGACAACAGGTGTCAAGCCATGTGCTGCCTTTGTCAATCCGTAATAAGTAGGGGTAAGGACATTAACCACCTAGGAACATCCTCCCTTATACGTCACCTGCAGCGCATTCATCAGAAGTCATTGTCAAGTTCAGAAACTTTGGGTAAGAGCCATAGGCGTGCGCAGCTTATTTTATTAGGGGGTGCACCGCAGGAGGGGCGTGTCTAGCACTATTTTACATTATCTCAGTAATATCACATGGCTTAATCTAATTTCTCCCTAGTTCCTACAAGTAACATAGATATAATACACCCCAGAGAAATAAAATGAAACATAATGGTGTGCCCACCGGCCGGTACTGACTGTCCGCTACGGCATAACCCTGAGGCCTAGTTGCCGCTGCACCCTATTGCTGCTTACACTTCCCCAACCTATCCCTGACCCAGTGACAGAACTAGAGAGTGGTGGGCCTAGCTGCATATGCATCCCCCACCCCTTGCACCCCCAAGCACCTACACCCTAAATTTGAGTAGGACATTCTGAAAAGTATGGGAGATGTAGGGGGCTGAACATTTGAGTTTTATAATATAACACAAATACAGTTTAAAAGTAACATGTGCCATCAGAACCACATTTGCCTCTTTCTATGCCATCACACTCCTCCTCTGCAGGACACCAGCATTTGTCATACATGTCCCCATGCTCACAAGCTACTTACAGCAGTGTCCCTTACTCACATTACCCCACAGTATGAGCCGAAATTCACATTACGCCACACAGTATGAGCCAAAATTCACATTACACCACATAGTATGATCCAAATTCACATTATGCCACATGGTATGAGCCAAAATTAACATTACGCCACACAGGACAGTATGATCCAAATTCACATTATGCCACATGGTATGAGCCAAAATTAACATTATGCCACACGGTATGAGCCAAAATTCACATTATGCCACACGGTATGAGTCGAAATTCATATTATGCCACACGGTATGAGCCATATTAACATTATGCCCAGAGCCGGCCATAATCAATTTGATGCCCTAGGCAGATTTTGGCTGGTGCCCCTAGCACCGCCACTACAGATGTAGCCAGCCTCATCTTTGCCACGGTGTGTACCCACGGGCATATGCATCGCGGCAAGCTGCACTGAACGCTGTGTTGTGAATAGTTGCAGCCAACGTTCGCTCCATAGAAGTCTATGGCATGCGCGTGAATATGCACGCGTGCATCATAGACTAATAAGGCACACTAGTCACGCCATCCATGCCGCAATGATGGATGAGCGGCGGCAACATCTGTAGTTCTGCCTCTGACCCAGCACAGCACCTATAATCCAGCATGACCATGAAGCATTACCCCACTGGAATAGACCATGGTAGACTGCAGGTCAGGTGGCACCTCGACCACTGAGAGAGAAAGGGGGAGATAGAGAGATCCCCCCCAGAAGAGCGGGGGGAGGGAAAAGGAGAGAGGGATACAGAGAAGGAGACAGAGGGACCCATTTATCAAAAAATATTTGCGGCTATGTCCCCTGAAAACACCCGTTTTCAGAAATTAGCCGCAAATATTAAGTTTCCCTGGTATGTATAAAGAAGGGATTGCAGCAGGTATCGGAGATACCTGCTGCGATCCCTTCATTTCCGCCCGCAGCCCCATCCCCCATAGGTTTCTATGGGGGATGCAATGCTGCACAATGTATCAATGTTCCCCGCAGCTATTGCAATATTTGACTGCGATACCCCATTGTATCCTATGGGGTAAAGATCGGGGAAAGTAGAGCCGGCTGGGTTCCCTGAGAACCTTCCGCCAGAAATGCCTCCACCTGAAGGGATTGCATATTGCAATGCGATCCTTTGCGGTAAGATCCTGCCCAGCTCGCATGCAATATGTAATCCATGATAAATGGGCCCCATAGAGAGAGTGAGGGAGAGAAAGTAGGAGAGAGATAGAAGAGAGATATATGGGGGGGGGGGGGAGTGGGGGGGGGGATAGAGAGAGGGGGAGAAGGAGGAAAGGATAGGGAGAGAGGGGGAGGGAAAGAGAGAGAGAGAGAGAGAGAGAGAGATTTCATGAGAATGGAAATATAGTAAAAATACACTGACACCACACTGTCTCTGTGTCAGTTTCCTCATGGGTGGGGAGGGTGTCTGCAGCTGCTTTGTGCTTCTTCTGTCATGCTGCGGTTCTGTGATGCCGTGGCTCCTCCTGGATCATGTACACTATAGCAGAGATCTAAAGGGGTGGGGTCCAGTGCTGGATTAAGGGGGGGGGTCCAGGGGGTAAGTACCCTGGGCCTCTCTTTCTAAGGGGGCCCCCATCCGGAGCTGCTGTCCACATTTGATTCTACTTGTCTCCAGGATCCACCGCCAGCAGCAGCACTCCCAGCAGCAGCGGGAGTGCTGCTGCCGGAAGCGGAGCCTTAAGACAAGCAGAGGCAATGGAATATGTGCCCGCATACTCACCACTCCGTCTGCAGCGCCAGTGTGAGTAGCGGCGCTGCGCAACTGACACTCGGGGATGAGACATCATGACGTGATGTCTCATTCCCTAAGAATTCAATGAGGAGCTGGACATTGGGAGGTGGCAGGACAGACTCTGAAGGTGCCTGTCAGCCCTGCGGTGATCAGTGGCGGGTATGTAACTGAGGAGAGTGGGGTGGGGGCGGCTGGGGGGAGAGAATCATTAAATATATTTTACAAGGTGTTAAATAGATTATTAAACATGTGATGGGGGCTCTTATATAATAATGATACAAGTTCACCCCTATTTAATGTTCCCCCACCTCATACATATTGAATGATTCCCTTAAATATTTCATGAGCCCCCACCACGTTTAATAATGTATTTAGCGCCTTATAAAAAAAAAAAAAATATATATATATATATATATATAAATAAAACCTGCCACAGGGGGACGAGGCACAGCCAGGGGATGTGGTGCCAACATGAGAGGGGCAACCCTGTTTTGAGTGCCCCGGGCCCCCTGGGGGCTTAATCCGGCCCAGGGGGGAGGGGGGGGGGGTCAGAACCTCGGGGTCCCTCAGAACCTTGGGGCCTGGCACAGGTGTACTCTTTGCCCCATGTTGCTGGGTCTCCTGACACACACACACACACACACACACACACACACACACACACACACACAGTCAAATATACTGACACACACTGACACAAACCTTACCTTCTCCTTCTTAGCCAGGCTCCATGGGATGGCTGCTGTCAGAGATCCACCCGCACCAGCAAGAGAAGGCAGGGCTGCACATACAGTAGATTGCCGGGCTCAGGGAAAGTTGGGGGTGTGGTCTAATCGCGGACCTCCGTGGCCACGCCCACTTTTACAAAAACCCTCAAAATCAGTGTATAAAGTCGATGCTGCCCCAGTTAAACTGAGCAATGGCTCAGCATACTGTATTTTGGCTTGCCCTGGCTGTGGCTGTTACAGCGGAGGGGGGAGTACCACAGCCAGGAATTAGCAGTGATCACTCCATTGTGCTTCAGCAGGCTTGGCGTGTGGGGGGTGCCGCACATTAGGGGGTGCCTGTGCGCACCAGGCACCCCCCGTGCGCACGCCTATGGTAAGAGCGTAAGCAGTCCACTGACACATAAATCCCTTCTTCCTGTTGTACCCAAGCTCCTGCAATCCACACCACCAACTCCCTCAACGTCAATTTCCTTCTCAGTCAGGAACGTCAGTAGTCCTGCAGGCCATGTCACTGGCATGACTGACGAGTCCTCTCCTAACCGGGATTCCTCCAGAGGATCCATGAGTGGTATGCCTGCTGCTGTTTTTGCTGCTGTTGTTGCTGCTGGGAGTCGATCGTCATCCCAGAGGGGAAGTTGGAAGACCACTTGTACTACTTCAACTAAGCAATTTACTGTCCAACAGTTCTTTGTGAGGAAGATAAAATATGACAGCAGTCACCCTGTTGCAAAGCGGATTACTGAGGCCACAAAAACTATGCTGGTGTTAGATGTGCGTCCGAAAAGTGTCCGCCGCACATCTCTGCTAGAGAAATGCAGTGGGCACTTTTCGTTTTTTGTGGGGGTTTTTTGGTTCTGGTTAGAGATGAGCGGGTTCGGTTCTCCGAGATCCGAACCCCCCCGAACTTCACCTATGTTACACGGTTCCGAGGCATCCTCAAATCTTCCCGCCTTGCTCGGTTAACCCGAACATCATCATCCCGCTGTCGGATTCTCGCGAGATTCGTATTCTATATAAAGAGCTGCGCGTCGCCGCCATTTTCACTCGTGCATTGGAGATTGAACAGAGAGGACGTGGCTGCGTTCTCTCCCTGAAAAGCTCTGTATCTGTGCTCAGTGTGCTGCAAATATCTGTGCTCAGTGTGCTGCAAATATCTGTGCTCAGTGTGCTGCAAATATCTGTGCTCAGTGTGCTGCAAATATCTGTGCTCAGTGTGCTGAAAATATCTACGTTCTCTGCCTGAAAACGCTCCATATCTGTGCTCAGTGTGCTGCAAATATCTGTGCTCAGTGTACTGCAAATATCTGTGCTCAGTGTGCTGCAAATATCTACGTTCTCTGCCTGAAAACGCTCCATATCTGTGCTCAGTGTGCTGCAAATATCTGTGCTCAGTGTTACTAAAAAAATATTTTGAGAACAGTTCGTGCGCAATACTTATAGCAGCTGGTATTGTCTCAAATCCTCCTAGAGGTTTCCTTCAACCCTCACCAACACAGTGCACAACATAAGAAATATAGAGACTGAGACTTAACTAGCGCTTCTTATTCTTGCTGGTGCTTATTCACAGGCTTCCATCATTCGTATTAGAAGTATCATGTAAATAAATATAATGTGCATATAGTGAAATACCGTTTTAATAGCATACATATATGACACACATTTATTTAAAAATATGAAAGGTCAGGTATTGTGCAAATCACTGCAAGCAGCAAGGAAAGACAAACTAATTACCAGATCATTCAGAACTGTTTTTAGGCAGTTCTAAAAGCGCATGGGAGATGGTATAGGGATTTCCGGATAATCCCACCATACATGGATCTTACTGGATACTGGTCCTTAAGTCCGTCCTCAAGCTTGTCAGAAGGTAACCGACGCGTTTCCACCCCGAGCTGGGGTCTTTGTAAAGGTTCAAAAAAGTCTGAATGCTGACCTCCTAATTTTGGCTGCTATTTAAATACATGCAGCACCAATTGGAATCCTAATTGCCCAGCTGGACCCTATACATGAAAAAACTACCAGTCCCATGGTCCTTTGCTGTGGGCGTCCCTGTCGTCATGGAAGCTCCAATCCTCGTCTGGAAATTCTATAAGGGGCGGGCTTGTTGTCATAGTGCCCAGTCTGTATTCCTTTCCAGTGTGTCCTCCAGCACTACACGGCGTAACGTCACTTCCGGTTGCTGTAAGGGGTGGGCTTGTTGCCATAGTGCCCAGTCCTGGTTACTTTCTCATATAACCTCCAGCGCTACACAGCGTAGCGTCACTTCCGGTTTCCGTTGCTATGGAAACCCGTGTCTCTGTCCGTCACTGCTCGCTCCGGGGCCGGGTAGCGCATGTGGATGCATTATGCTTTCACTTAGATCTCCCACTATGTGGTTCTCATGGAATCTATCAAATGTCCTTTTAATGTAATTTCTAGATTCAATCAGTTAAAACCGTAACGTCACTTCCGGTGACGTCGATGGTGCATACTCTTTGTTTACATTTGCCTAAGGGAATGTTTTGACAATAAACAGAAAGTGAGTCATCAACCATATTAAATAATCTTAAATAAATGACATTATAAAATCTCCTAATATTTTGAATAGAATCTATTTATATTTAAAAATTTTGTTCATACAGACTTTGTTCATACAGACAAATTCCCATTGTTTACATTTGTCTAAAAAGAATGTTTTAATAATGGACAGAAAGTGAGTCATCAATCATATTAAATCATCTTATATAAATAACCTTATAAAACCTACTATTTTATATGTAATTAACTTTCAAAAACTTTATTAGTGCTTAAAATCTATGGAGTTCATTAAAAAAGGGCCGGAGATGAAATAATCATGATTTAAAATGTTTTTTTTTTTTTTTTTTAAACCATAAATATACTTATAAAAACCATTTAACCTCAAAATCGGAGTTAATACCCCCAGGTTTCAGCGTACCGAATTCATAACTCAATTGCATCTCTTTTTTCGCCAGTTGACCAGGTATATTTTTACATCTCCAGTTTCCTTTCACATGTTTAATTCCGCAAAACTGTCTAATAGCTGAAGTGCTACTTTGGTGGACAGTTCTGAAATGCTCGGATAATGCATGTGTACTTAGGCCATTTCTAATGTTTCTAAGGTGCTCGCTGATACGGATTTTTAATGCTCTTGAAGTGCGGCCTATATACCAAAGGCCGCAAGTGCATTCTATCGCATAAACCACATTAGAAGAATTGCACGTAATGAAGTCCGTTATTTTCCAGTCACGTTTATTGATAGTGACTTCCGTAATCTTGCTAGTCTTCGACTGGATACCTCTACACCCTAAACAGAGGCCACAATGAAAAAAAACTTTTGATTTTATTGTACTCATGGCTTTTTTCAGAGGATGGGCACTCTTAACCAGACTCGTTTTTAAATTTGGTGCTTTTCTGAAGATGCACTTAGGTTTATTTGGGACCAGTCCCCCAATTATCGGGTCCTTTTTAAGTATCCCCCAATGTTTGACTAGGGTTTTTTCAATACTCCTATACTGACTATTGTATGAGGTTATAAAAGCCCATTCGAAATTAGAGTTGGTTTTCTTTTCAGCACTATTCTTGGGTTGTAACAGAAGTTCTCGATTTATTCCTGCTACTTTATTCTTGGCATCTGTAACTTTTTCTTTATTATAGCCAGATGCCTCAAATCTGAGTTGCATTACTTCTGCCTGTGCCGCGTATTTTTCTTCTTGGGTGCAGTTCCTTTTGAGACGCCTAAATTGACCCCCAGGAATTGAACCCAACCAGTCTGGATGGTGGCAACTCTTTGCGTTAATATAGGCTCCGGAGTCAGTGGGTTTTTTAAAATTCATAGTATTTAGCTTTCCATTCTCTACGTATACCGTCACATCAAGAAAATTAATAATGCTGGTACTCTTCTCAAAAGTGAAAAAAATATTCAAGTCGTTACTGTTAAGATATGTAAAAAACTCATCTAGCAAATTTTCTCCTCCTTTCCACACAAAGATCACATCGTCGATGTAACGTCTCCACAGCACCAGGTTTGCTCCGAAGGGACAGTGGTTCCAGATATTCTCCTCCTCCCACTGCCCCATAAAGATGTTGGCGTAACTCGGAGCGAACCTGGTGCCCATCGCCGTGCCTACACATTGAAGATAAAAAGTGCCTTTAAAAGAGAAGTAATTATTCTCTAAAATAAAGAGCACCCCCTTGTGTATGAATTCCTGAAGATCCTTTTCTAATCCGCTGTTATTAAGAGCCATTTGTATTGATTTCAGGCCTGCACTGTGCTCTATGATCGTATATAGTGATCGGACGTCTGCTGTGACCAATATCATTCCCTCCTCCCATTGTAAATCACTCATCAACTTCAAAAAATCTCTTGTGTCTTTCAGGTGTGCCTTACTTTTCAAAACCAACGGTTGTAAGAAATAGTCAATAAACTCTGACAGGTTTGAGGTGATCGAACCTATCCCTGACACGATTGGGCGTCCTGGGGGTTTCACCGGGTCCTTATGTATCTTCGGTAAGACATATATTACCGGTATTGTAGGTTCTGTGATACAAATGAATTTCATTTCTCTTTCTTTTAAAGTTCCTTTCTGATGATACTCCTCCACTAATTTTGTTAGGGCTTTTTGGATTTTTTCGGTGGGATCTGATCTCAATTTACAGTACGTATTCCCATCTCCTAGTTGTCTATGTACCTCATTTTCATAGTCCTCCCTTGTCATAATGACCACCCCTCCCCCCTTGTCGGTGGGTTTGATCACCAGATCTTCATTTGCACTTAAGTTCTTTAATGCTCTTCGTTCTTTAAACGTCAGATTCGGCCTGGAGACTTTCGTTTCCATAGTTTGAATGTCGTCCGACACCAATTTCAGGAAGGTTTCTATAAAATTTTACATATACATATAGTACAGTTCAGTTGGCTATTGCTGTATCTTGCAGCTCTGTGTCAAGTATGCTATCCATATCTGTGCTGCATTATTGTGAGCAGTATATAGTAGGACAGTGCAGCATTTTGGTGACCAGCAGTATACATAAAGTACAGTACAGTAGGACATTGCTGTATCTTGCAGCTCTGTGTCAAGTATACTATCCATATCTGTGCTGCATTATTGTGAGCAGTATATAGTAGGACAGTGCAGCATTTTGGTGACCAGCAGTATACATATAGTACAGTTCAGTAGGCCATTGCTATTGATATATTACTGGCATATAATTCCACACATTAAAAAATGGAGAACAAAAATGTGGAGGGTACAATAGGGAAAGATCAAGATCCACTTCCACGACGTGCTGAAGCTGCTGCCACTAGTCATGGCCGAGATGATGAAATGCCATCAACGTCATCTGCCAAGGCCGATGCCCAATGTCATAGTAGAAAGCATGTAAAATCCCAAAAACTAAAGTTCAGTAAACTGACCCAAAAATCAAAATTAAAAGCGTCTGAGGAGAAGCGTAAACGTGCCAATATGCCATTTACGACACGGAGTGGCAAGGAACGGCTGAGGCCCTGGCCTATGTTCATGGCTAGTGGTTCAGCTTCACATGAGGATGGAAGCACTCATCCTTCTGCTAGAAAAATAAAAAGACTTAAGCTGGCAAAAGCACAGCAAAGAACTGTGCGTTCTTCTAAATCACAAATCCCCAAGGAGAGTCCAATTGTGTCGGTTGCGATGCATGACCTTCCCAATACTGGACTGGAAGAGGTGGCGCCTTCCACCATTTGCACGCCCCCTGCAAGTACTGGAAGGAGCACCCACAGTCCAGTTCCTGATAGTCAAATTGAAGATGTCACTGTTGAAGTACACCAGGATGAGGATATTGGTGTTGCTGGCCCTGAGGAGGAAATTAACAAGGAGGATTCTGATGGTGAGGTGGTTTGTTTAAGTCAGGCACCCGGGGAGACACCTGTTGTCCGTGGGATGAATATGGCCATTGACATGCCTGGTCGAATTACAAAAAATCACCTCTTCGGTGTGGAATTATTTTAACAGAAATACGGACAACAGGTGTCAAGCCGTGTGTTGCCTTTGTCAAGCTGTAATAAGTAGGGGTAAGGACGTTAATCACCTAGGAACATCCTCCCTTATACGTCACCTGGAGTGCATTCATCAGAAGTCATTGACAAGTTCAAAAACTTTGTGTGACAGCGGAAGCAGTCCACTGACAACTAAATCCCTTCCTCTTGTACCCAAGCTCCTGCAAACCACACCACCAACTCCCTCAGTGTCAATTTCCTCCTTAGACAGGAACACCAATAGTCCTGCAGACCATGTCACTGGCAAGTCTGACGAGTCCTTTCCTGACTGGGATTCCTCTGATGCATCCTTGAGTATAACGCCTACTGCTGCTGGCGCTGCTGTTGTTGCTGCTGGGAGTCGATCGTCATCCCAGAGGGGAAGTCGGAAGACCACTTGTACTACTTCCAGTAAGCAATTGACTGTCCAACAGTCCTTTGCGAGGAAGATGAAATATCACAGCAGTCATCCTGCAGCAAAGCGGATAACTCAGGCCTTGGCAGCTGTGTTGGTGTTAAACGTGTGTCCGGTATCCTCCGTTAGTTCACAGGGACTTAGAGAATTGCTTGAGGTATTGTGTCCCCGGTACCAAATACCATCTAGGTTCCACTTCTCTAGGCAGTCTCAGGACTTTATGACTGTGACAGCCCACTGGGTAGATGTATTGCCTCCTGCAGCAAGAACAACAGCGGCGGCACCAGTAGCAGCATCTCGCAAACGCCAACTCGTTCCTAGGCAGGCTACGCTTTGTATCACCGCTTTCCATAAGAGGCACACAGCTGACAACTTCTTACGGAAACTGAGGAACATCATCGCAGAATGGCTTACCCCAATTGGACTCTCCTGGGGATTTGTGACATCGGACAACGCCACCAATATTGTGCGTGCATTACATATGGGCAAATTCCAGCACGTCCCATGTTTTGCACATACATTGAATTTGGTGGTGCAGAATTTTAAAAAAAACGACAGGGGCGTGCAAGAGATGCTGTCGGTGTCCCGAAGAATTGCGGGCCACTTTCGGCATTCAGCCACCGCGTGCCGAAGACTGGAGCACCAACAAACACTCCTGAACCTGCCCCGCCATCATCTGAAGCAAGAGGTGGTAACGAGGTGGAATTCAACCCTCTATATAACTTCAGAGGATGGAGGAGCAGCAAAAGGCCATTCAAGCCTATACGTCTGCCTACGATATATGCAAAGGAGGGGGAATGCACCTGACTCAAGCGCAGTGGAGAATGATTTCAACGTTGTGCAAGGTTCTGCAACCCTTTGAACTTGCCACACGTGAAGTCAATTCAGACACTGCCAGCCTGAGTCAGCTCATTCCCCTCATCAGGCTTTTGCAGAAGCAGCTGTAGAGATTGAAGGAGGAGCTAAAATGGAGCGATTCCACTAGGCATGTGGGACTTGTGGATGGAGCCCTTCATTCGCTTAACCAGGATTCACGGGTGGTCAATCTGTTGAAATCAGAGCACTACATTTTGGCCACCGTGCTCGATCCTAGGTTTAAAGCCTACGTTGTATCTCTCTTTCCAGCAGACACAAGTCTGCACATGTTCAAAGACCTGCTGGTGAGACACTTGTCATCTCAAGCGGAACGTGACCCGTCAACAGCTCCTCCTTCACATTCTCCCGCAACTGGGGCTGCGAGGAAAAGGCTAAGAATTCCGAGCACACCTGCTGGTGGTGATCCAGGGCAGTCTGGAGCGAGTGCTGACATCTGGTCTGGTCTGAAGGACCTGCCAACGATTACTAACATGTCGTCTACTGTCTCTGCATATGATTCTGTCACCATTGAAAGAATGGTGGAGGATTATATGAGTGACCGCATCCAAGTAGGCACGTCAGACAGTCCGTACGTATACTGGCAGGAAAAAGAGGCAATTTGGAGGCCCTTGCACAAACTAGCTTTATTTTACCTAAGTTGCCCCCCCTCCAGTGTGTACCCTGAAAGAGTGTTTAGTGCAGCCGGTCACCTTGTCAGGTTACTTCCTCAAAATGTGGAGAAGATGATATTCATCAAAATGAATCATAATCAATTCGTCCGTGGAGACATTCACCACCAATTGCCTCCAGAAAGTACACAGGGATCTGAGATGGTGGATTCCCATGGGGACGAATTAATACTCTGTGAGGAGGGGGATGTACACAGTGAAAGGGGTGAGGAATCGGAAGATGATGATGAGGTGGACATCTTGCCTCTGTAGAGAAAGGAGGGATTGATTGCTTCTGTTTTTGGTGGGGGCCCAAACCAACCAGTCATTTCAGCCACAGTCGCGTGGCAGACCCTGTGGCTGAAATGATGGGTTTGTTAAAGTGTGCATGTCCTGTTTATACAACATAAGGGTGTGTGGGAGCGCCCAAGAACAATTCCATCTTGCACCTCTTCTTTTTATTTAACTTTGCATCATGTGATGTTTCCGGACATATTTTTTAAGTGCCATCCTGTCTGACACTGCAGTGCCACTCCTAGATGGGCCAGGTGTTTGTGCCGCCCACTTGGGTCGCTTAGCTTAGTCATCCAGCGACCTCGGTGCAAATTTTAGGACTAAAAATGATATTGTGAGGTGTGAGGTGTTCAGAATAGACTGGAAATGAGTGGAAATTATAGTTATTGAGGTTAATAATACTACAGGATCAAAATTACCCCCAAATTCTATGATTTAAGCTGTTTTTGAGGGTTTTTTTTTTTTAAAAAACACCCGAATCCAAAACACACCCGAATCCGACACAAGTGTGCGGCACAATCACCTGGTCCATCTAGGAGTGGCACTGCAGTGTCAGACAGGATGGCAGATTTATAAAATAGACCCCAAACAGCACATCATGCAAAGAAGAAAAAGAGGAGCAATGAGGTAGCTGTATGACTAAGCTAAGCGACACGAGTGTGCGGCACAAATACCTGGCCCATCTAGGAGTGGCACTGCAGTGGCAGACAGGATGGCACTTAAAAAAAACTAGGCCCCAAACAGCACATCATGCAAAGAAGAAAAAGAGATGCAGTGAGGTAGCTGTATGACTAAGCTAAGCGACACAAGTGTGCGGTACAAACAACATGAGATGTGCTGGAATTTGCCCAGATGTAATACACGCACAATATTGGTGGCACAGGAGAGCGTACCCCTAAACCACACACACATGGCAAAGCCTGTAAAATTAATTTGGATAATAATAACCCTTTTATTTGGAGCTATTATAATAATATGCAGCACAGGCGAGCGTACCCCTACTCCACACAGGGCAAACCCTGTAAAAATGATTTGGATCATATAAGTAATGTATATAACCATTTTATTTGTAGTATATAATATACAGCACAGGACACCACCACTGGATTTATGGCAGCATAAGACACCACCACTGGACTGATGCAGCACAAGACAGCACCACTGGACTGGATTTATACGGCAGTAAACCTGTACTTATACGGCAGTTCCCCTGGAGTTATACGTCAATATCACTGGAATTATATGGCAGTACCACTGGACTTATATGGCAGTATTACTGGAATTACATGGCAGTACCACTGGATTTATACGGCAGTATCACTGGAATTATACGGCAGTACCACTGGAATTATACGGCAGTACCACTGGACTTATACGGCAGTATCACTGGAATTATATGGCAGTACCCCATGACTTATACGGCAGTACCCCTGGAGTTATACGTCAGTATCACTGGAATTATACGGCAGTATCACTGGAGTTATACATCAGTATCACTGGACTAATACGGCAGTATCACTGGACTTATACGGCAGTATCACAACAATTTTATGGCAGTACCACTGCAATAATACGGCAGTACCACTGGACTTATATGGCAGTACCACTGGAATTATATGGCAGTATCACTGGAATTATATGGCAGTATCACTGGAATTATACGGCAGTACCACTGGACTGGATTTATACGGCAGTATCACTGGACTTATACGGCAGTACCACTGAAATTATATGGCAGTACCACTGGACTAATATGGCAGTACCACTGGACTTATACGTCAGTATCACTGGATTTATACGGCAGTACCACTGGAGATATATGGCAGTACCACTGGACATATATGGCAGTATTACTGGACTGGATTTATACACCACCACTGGATTTATACGGCAGTACCACTGGACATATACGGAAGTATCAATGGACTGGATTTATACGGCAGTACCACTGGACATATACGGCAGTATCACTGGATTTATACAGCAGTACCACTGTACATATACGGCAGTATCACTGGACTTATACGGCAGTATCACTGGACTGGATTTATACGTCCTTACCACTGGATTTATACGGCAGCATCACTGGACTTATACGGCAGTATCACTGGACATATATGGCAATATCAGTGGACATATATGGCAGAACCACTGGACTTATACAGCAGCACAGGGACACCACCACTGGACTGATGCAAGATAACACAGCACCACTGCAATGGACTGGACTTATACAGCAGCACTGGACATATGGCAGCAGAGGACACCAGCACTGTGACTGGACTCAGGGCCGGATCCAGAAGAAAATGAAAGGGGGGGGGGCACCATGATAGTGGAACGGTAATAGTTACATTTACATGCACCTAAGGCACGTGTGTTCCCAGATAAGAGGAGTGGTATCACAGGGGGCTGGCCTCACAAAATATGCCATCAGGTAATGATTGGCTGTAGGAGCGCATCCTTGTTTATTGCCAATGTTTTACCCTGATGAAAAGGCTGATTGGGCCTTGAAATTTTGGTCACCTGTTCCATTAGTTATGGGAGCCTGGAAGGCACCCCAGCACCAGCACAATATAATTATTATAGTTTTTAGTTGGTGGTAGCAGGTGCAGCATACCTTGTTTTGGGCACTGCAGTGAGACTCAGACTGCAGGATACGAACTGCCCATCTTTGATTAGCAGAAGCAGCCAGCTGGATCTCCAACAAGCAGCATAAGACATCTGCAGGACAGCCCTGTCACAATCACACGGGCTGCCTTCTCAAAGCTGAGCTGAGTTTGACTGCACCTAGCATGGTGGTAAAGGAAGTGGAGGAGGAAGTGCTGGGAAACTGTGCGGTGCAGTGAGGGCTAATGAAGCCTTCTGTGCCGTCATAAGTAACAGTCTTACTCGATGCTGGCATTTGAACCCCGCGCCTGGGCTGGACTTTGGCCAGCTGGCAGTGGGGGAGGTAGGTTGCAGTGTGAGCAGGGGAAGGCTGGAGCTGCAGCTCCAGCATCCCCATTGGTTACCACACGGACTTGCTGTTAGAGCAGCGGCGGATTCTAGTGCCTGCCGGCTCTTTTATCAAATCTGACTGATGGAAATAGCAGTAGTGCTGCTGCTGTTCTCCTTTAAAAAAAAAGAAGAAGTGAGAAATGACAGGGGGCACGGGCCCGAGTGCCACCCCCCTGGATCCACCTATGACTGGACTGAGGCAGCACAAGACACCACCACTGGACTGATGCGGACTGATGCAGCACAACATAGCAACACTATACTGGACTTATACAGCAGCACTGGACATATGGCAGCAGAGGACACCACCACTGTGACTGGACTGATGCAGCACAAAACACTACCACTGTACTGATGGAGGACAGCACAGCACCACTGCACTGGACTTATACAGCTACACTGGACATATGGCAGCACAGGACACCACAACTGTGACAGGACTGATGCAGCATTAGACACTACACTGGACTGAGCCGCACAAGACAGCACTGGAATCGCCACCCCACTTTCCCTCCCACACAGACACTGAGGACGGAGACACGTCCTCTCGCTACACTCTCCAATTCCAGAGTGAAAATGGTGGCGACGCGTGGCTCCTTATATGGAATCCAAAACCCATGAGAATCCGACAGCAGGATGATGACGTTTTGCCTCGTTCTGGTTTCTGAGGCAGGCGGGAAAACCAGAGCCAGGCTCGGATCAGGGCTCGGGTAGTGAAGTTCGGTCATCTCTACTTTTACTGTATCTCTCTCTCACTGACTGACTCATCACTAATTCTCTTACTTCCCGATATGTTAGGAAGCTGAAATTTAACATACTGTAGGTATTCTTAAGGTGGGAAATAAGAAAACGACATAATTAGAATTCTAATAAACCTCCCCTAAGGGAATGAACAGGGGTTTGACATAATAACGTCATTACCAATGTGTGGCTTGCTTTGCGTGAACTTTAATGCCCAAACAATCAGATCAAATTTGGATTTCACCTCCAATGTGTAGAATTTAATCAACTACAAAATGGTCCTGTCACTTTTTACCATATCTGCTACGGGTGCTCCTCAGGTAACGCCAAGAACCACGGATTAATATTTAAAGTGACAGAACCATTTTTGTAGTTAATGAAGTTCAACAAACTGGAGGTGCAATCCACATTTTGGGTTGTTCATTTTGGTGTTATCGTTCACGCAATGCAAGCCACGCATCAGTGATGACGTTATTATGTTAACTCCCCTTTTGATCCCCTTAGGGGAGGTATATTAAAATTCTAATTACATAGTTTTCCTTTTTCTCACCTGAAGAATACCTATGTTAAATTTTACCTTCCTAACATATCTGGAAAAGAATTAGGGGGACATGTACTAAGCAGTGATAAAAGTGGAGAAGTGAGCCAGTGGAGAAGTTGCCTATGGCAACCAATCAGCATTGACGTAACAGTTATCAATTGCAGACTATAAAAGTATAGGGAGCAGCTGATTGGTTGCCATGGGCAACTTCTCCACTGGCTCACTTCTCCACTTTTATCACTGCTTAGTACATGTCCCCCTTTAGTGATGAGTGAGTGAGTGATGGAGGTAGGGCTTTCGCATGTGTGTGTATATATATATATATATATATATGTTATTACATTTCAAATATGTGATTGCAAATCCTGTGTGGCCATAAAAACATGTCCACTCTGTATTGTTTTCATTATTCCACGCCAGATTATCCAATTTAGGGGATGTAGCCATACATGTATAGACAGACACGGCATATATAGTGTGATACATTTTTTAAACATGTCTTTAATTATCCAAAGTATAAAATGCAATTACTTAAATGGCATCTAGCCATTCGGAGAATGACTTCTGATGAAGCTGAGCGACCTTGCTCAGAAAAACGCGTTAAGCCCACTGCTACAGGACTAACAACATACAGTACTACCATCACTGGATCCAGATAAGGACTCATCTCTGTGCAAAGAGGTTTTTTATTGGACCCACCTCCAACTATGAACCTGCATGCACAGTTATATACGGAAACCCACAAAAATTCTACACAGCCGAGCAAAACAGCATCCATCTCGTGGAACTGTGTGTGAATCCAGCAACAGGGTAATACCAGCTGACTGTGTCTTTGATACATATGTTTATGGAGGATATGTCCATGGTTATATAAAAGTCTGGGATCCAGAATGTGGACGTTGTCCTAAGGAGCAGTAATTTTAAACTCTATTTTTATTCTAGTCTCAGAAATAATTCCAAGATTGTAAGCTTCTTTCCTTATGTGCCTTTCCTTTTCTTACTTACACAATCTTATACTCCTTACTCCCCTTGATGGCACCTAACCCTGGGTTTTCTATACCTGTCCTATATTGTCTTGAACTGTAAGTGCTGTTTTCTTGTTAGCTCATTTGATTATGTACAGTGTAATGGCGCTGCGAATCCCTTGTGGCGCCTTATAAATAAAGGATATTAATAATAATAATAATAATAATAATAATATATCTCTATATGGTTTTTATTATATTATTTAAGCGTATATTGTTATTTTAATAAAAAAATATTTTTATGTAAGTAATCCATCGTGCTTGTTTAAATTGTAACAACAACTCTTAGCGCTAGTATCTTTTTGTATTCTATTAATAACCTTTGGGGCCTGACAAACCCCTCCCGGCTGCTTTGACAGCGTGTCAGGATATTTTTCTCTTCATATATTTATAATCATTAGCAGGGGCGAATTGGAATCGAACACCAGCCCGGGAAACTTATGGAAGCAGCCGTAATGGTGCCGAGTCTGTTGAGGGGGACGGGTCTGTCAAGAGGGCGTGGTCACTCCTCAGAGGTCGTGATTCTGAGATAGACACAGTTGGGGCCTCCTTTGCTTTACGTTATGCTAATGTTTACCTGCGACTTTATGCATTTGCAGCGACAATGCCCTTCACTGATGTACATCTGTACGTCTGAATATACAAGGACTGATATGCTCACTTTCAGTGTCTACAACACTGCAGTCATGCCTTTACTCTACCTCTGATTTTATTGATTTTTCATTCTACAAACCCTTTTTTTTTAACCTTATATGCTTCTAAGTACAGGGAGGGGGAGCACACACTACATACAGAACAGTACAGGGAGGGAGAGTACAGACCACATACAGCACAGTACAAGGAGGGAGCACACACAAGTAGTGAAACAGACACAGGGGACCAGCGTAGCGGAATCTGTCCCAGTGGCCAATCCGCCCCTGATTACATACATAGCCACCACATTATTACATGAATAGCACCACATTACACGAATAGCACCACATTACACGTATAGCACCACATTACATGTATAGCACCGCATTACACGTATAGCACCGCATTACACGTATAGCACCGCACTACACGTATAGTACCACATTACATGTATAGCACCGCATTACATGTATAGCGCCGCACTACACGCATAGCACCACATTACACAAATAGCACCACATAAAACGAATAGCACCACATTACAGGTACAATACTGCCTTACATGTATAGCACGGCACTATACGTATAGCACCACATTACACAAATAGCACCACATAACATGAATAGCACCACATTACAGGTATAACATGTCAAAGTCGAAAAATATTGCAGTACACACATCACGTACAAATTACGCACAGATGGCCTCCGTGCGCGTACTTGCTCTGCTGTGCGTGTGCATATTCGCAATTTGCGTATGGTCGCTCCCGCGGACCTGCGTATTAGCGCGTGGTATAAGTATTTACGGTAGAGTTTGTGAACGCATGGAAAAGCCATCAGTACACATTACATATTTAATCCAAATAGTGCACAATGTACACATAGTCTCCCTGCACTACATCAGAAAGTAAGAGCAGTTTAAATGGTAACAGAACAAAGGGATTCACCTTAACAGGATAGGAGGGGACAGAACAAGGTTATAAGGTGGTGTTTGGTATCCAGCTGTAGGGTATTTTAAGGGTAACATTCCGGTGTTAGTTAGAGAAAGATCGCATGTTCCTGCGGATAGTTATGTGCAGGAGCAGAATATAGATATAAACTGTATTTACTGTACATTATGTATGCGGCGGGAATCCAAAGGAGACCACCCACAAGAGCAGTTGGAACAGACATCGCCCACCTATTCAAACCGACCTATGACCTCTCCTGTACTGTAAATGACCATCTCTGTGTCCAATGGACAAAGAGATTACAGTATCCATTGTGTTATGTTTTGGATGAATTGTATAAAGAGAGCCTACAGCAGGCCTGGTCAGACACAAGACTCACAACGTTATCTATCAGATGATGGAGGACCAGACTGGGTAGCGCGGCGAATCCACTCACGTATGTACCATTGATTGTAGCCATTATTCTGTTGTATTGTATTGTTTATATTGTAACCCCCTTTCAGCAATAATACGCTGTGGTGTCGGAACCCAGTGGTTTAACTACAAACTGGTGTCGTGTCTTCCTTTCCCTGCTAAGGTTTAAAGTGTATTACTATCGCATTGCATTGCTGTAAAAGGTTTAAAATGTATCTCTGGGTGTGTACGCGCTGCGTGTACTTTGTACCGTCAGCGCGGCGTGTTTACGCAAAGTACGTACACTGTACGGGACTCTGTACGCAAACAGTGTACAAGGGCCCTCATTCCGAGTTGATCGCTCGCAAGGCGATTTTAGCAGAGTTACACACGCTAAGCCACCGCCTACTGGGAGTGAATCTTAGCTTCTTAAAATTGCGACCGATGTATTCGCAATATTGCGATTACAAACTACTTAGCAGTTTCAGAGCAGCTTCAGACTTACTCGGCATCTGCGATCAGTTCAGTGCTTGTCGTTCCTGGTTTGACGTCATAAACACACCCAGCGTTCGCCCAGACACTCCTCCGTTTCTCCGGCCACTCCTGCGTTTTTTCCGGAAACGGTAGCGTTTTTAACCACACGCCCCTGAAACGCCGTGTTTCCGCCCAGTAACACCCATTTCCTGTCAATCACATTACGATCGCCGGAGCGAAGAAAAAGCCGTGAGTAAAAATACTTTCTTCATTGTAAAATTACTTGGCGCAGTCGCAGTGCGAATATTGCGCATGCGTACTAAGCGGAATTTCACTGCGATGCGATGAAATATACCGAGCGAACGACTCGGAATGAGGGCCAATGTACGTAGGGTGTGTATTAAGTTTAGCGGCCGCAGCGGCTTCATGGTAAAGTGTATTTGAAGTGTGTATAAGGTATAGCTTTTCATTCCTGCATATAAAACGGCATTATCAATTGGGGACTCTCATGGGATATCACGTTCTTAATGATGCACTGTACATTACAAATGCGGCTGTAATTGACCGGCTCCGATGGACGCATCGAGAAGCTGATGAAATTAACATCCACGTTAATGTATTGTTGTGTTATCAGTAAGCCACTGATATGAAATTCAAGGGACAATGCGTTTCTCATATTTAAGATGCTAAAATGTATTTTTATTGTTGCAAAACAAGGTTCAAATAAGTCATATTGTGTTTGATTCAGATTGGATTGCTTATCTGTTAAGTAGGGTTAAAAGTACATTTAAAAGTTGCTACATAGCCTTGATATAGTTTTTATTTTTAACTCAGGCCTAAAATAACTTCTGGTGCTTGTATGATGTGTGATTTCTTTGTGACAAAGTAAGTCGCATTGTCTGTCCTCCATTTTGGACTAGCCACATGGCCTGTCCACTATTTTGTGTAATCCTCATGGATGTGGAAGGGGGAGGAGCAGTGGCCATTTTGGGAAGGTCATTTTTCTAAATGGCTGATTTTAAGTCTGCTCAGAATAATCAGCTTTCTTTGGTCACATCATGCACGATTTATGAGTTACCAATGCATTTATTTAACCCATGCCATAGTCAATTACAAATAGTTTCAATTGGGCCTAGTGAAAGTCAATAGTGATATGAATACTTGATGTAAGAATTACACACAGATATAAACAACGTTTTTTTTTCTTTTACCTCTAGGATTTAGTTAACTCTGCTTGCTATAAGATAGCCATTGAAATGCAAATTAACCTGTGTAACTGCTTTTTCTTAGCAGTGAAAAACCAATTTTACAGGCAGCCAAAAGCACATAGCATTGATATGCAAATTAGAAGCACTGAATGGGTAAATGAGTCTCATAGGAGACCAGTGAATGGTATATATATATAATATTATAATTATGTGTGTGTTTATATCAATGTATATTCTGCAAGATGGCTATCCAATCTGAATCATATCATTCAAATTATTGATCATTGCTAGATTCATATAGATCTGTGTGAAACCGAATACATTTGAGTACGGGCGCTAAGTACAAATTACACAATAGTTCGTTTAGTTTAAAGGTGGGACAGTAGCCACACTACAATAGCACAAAACTACCCGGTTTCTAAAAAATTTTTAGAATAAAAACAAAATTTTGTATAAATATTTTTTTTTTAAATTGCCTCTGGGGGTAAAGCTGCCAACTTGAATGAGTCCAAATTTTCTGTACAGAAAAACCAAAAGTATATTTGAGTGAGTGAACGTAGGAGTGAGTGAAATTTGAACCCCGGAATTCGGGATCCCGTCGTTTGGTACACCAAGTAAGCTGAGGCTTGGTGGCGTGAAGTGGCTGGTTCACGTTAACATAGATTGAATTACGCAAATCGTGAGGTGATTTGTAGAGGAGCGTGATAGTGCATTGTATTGCGAAATTATTGAAGTAAAAAGGTTTTTTTGGTATTACGCTCCGGACTGAGGGTCCCAGTTTGTACAACAACCCGTGGTCGTATGGCAGATAAGTAACAAGTACCTATATGCTGTGCGATTGGACCGCGCGTTTGTGGGTGCAATACATAGCGCAACGTGATATCCGTTTTACGAGCTTTTGCGTAAAATCGCGGTATCATTAGCGCTGTATAGAGCATACGCAAGCGTGATTTTTGTGTAATAAAGTGCATAGGGAGTTTTCGCTGGTCTCTCTCAGGAAAGTCTCCAACAACCGATACTTTACTGGAAAGGGTAAGTTATTCCTAAAACTTCCAGTAAATATAGGTTACTATAG
Organism: Pseudophryne corroboree; assembly: GCF_028390025.1. Classification (NCBI taxonomy): domain Eukaryota; kingdom Metazoa; phylum Chordata; class Amphibia; order Anura; family Myobatrachidae; genus Pseudophryne; species Pseudophryne corroboree. Next base: position 273,013,458 of record NC_086445.1, read on the forward strand.
GGCCCTAGGTTGGGTACATTGCCTTCGCTATCGACAGTGTATGGCAGTACTGGCCAACGTGGGCGTGAGTGGGTGGAAGCGCTCTGAGAACTTTCACCGTCTATTCGGTGTGCATTGGGGATTGCGTTTATTGGCAAAAAGTCCGCGATGGGATCCAATTGCACAAGCGGTGGACGTTTTGTAACCAGGGTTTAGGTTGAATAGCCGCGGCCCAGGGGGTCTGCGAGGATTGTTATGTGTGAGAAATATGGTTCACACACGGAGGCTTTTTGCAATGAATGGGTATGTATGACTGGCAAAGATAGGGTGCCATTCCCTAAAGTGGGCAGCTTTGAACCAGAGGCACTGCAGAATGTAGGCAGTAAAATATGTCTTCTTAAATCCAAAAAACAAAGGATTAGACATACAGATGTGTCCACTATTACCTTTCTGAAAACAGTGCCATGGTAGTAAATTTGGCATGACATATATTCCTTGTGTTTTTGTGCCGTCATATTGTGCCATGACATTTCGTGACAATTCATAGTTTCACCACTGGGTGGCCAGTGCATCACGTAACGTAGCTTTGCACTAACATTGCTGTTACTGTAAATAGACACTGTAATCAGTATGGCCAGCTTTAGAGTCTAATTGCTAATTGTGTATGTGTGAAAATCTCAGTGTGAGAGGCCTTTGAAGTAGACTCCTTGGGGGGTACAGATTTTATCCTGGCTGGAGGATGTTACTATCAGTGACTTGTGGTGGGCACATCCCTGGTTACTATACAGTTTATTGCTCAAAGCACAGAGGTGAATGAAGTCTAAAGTGAAATTAAATAATAAGTTAATAAAAACCTTAGTGCTATAGAGTAAAAGAACATATTATAAGATTTTGCAATGATAAAATATTTCCAAATAAAGGACCTCATTACGAGTTGATCGCATGAAGCTGCTTTTTGCAGCCCGTGCGACCAACTAATCTCCGCTTATGGGGGTTGTTTTTTTCCCATAGCAAGGCTGCGATCACTTGTGCAGGCCTGCTGTGGTTAAAAATGTTGTGCAGTTTCTAAGTTGGTCTGGACTTAGGGGGTCATTACGACCCGATCGCAGCATGTTGTCGATCGCAAAGCTGCAATCGGGTCCCTAATGCGCATGCGCGATGGCCGCTATGTGCATGCACGGCCGACGCCAGGCAACGACGCTGGGACCGAAAAAAGCAATCGCAGCACCGATCGCACAAAGATTGACAGGCGGAGGGCGTTCCTGGGCGTCAACTCACTGTTTGCAGCCATTTTCCGGGAGTGGTAAGAAAAACGCAGGCGTGGTGGGAGAAACACAGGCGTGTCCAGGGCAGGTGTTTGACGTCAGAGCCAGGACCGAACAGGCTGAAAACGTTACAGCAGGTAAGTAAGTCACCATAACCACTGCACTGAGGACACTGCCGGCACTGCCCACACTGCCGGCACCCCTGCACTGGGGATGCTGCCAGCACTCCTGCACTGAGGACACCTCCTGCACTGCCGACACTGCCGGCACTTCTGCACCGAGTACACTTCCGGCATCCCACACTGCCGGCACCCCTGAACTCCTGCAATGAGGACACCTGCTGCACTGCCGACACTGCTGGCACCCCTGCACTGGGGATACTGCCAGCACTCCTGCACTGAATACACCTCCCGCACTGCTGGCACCCCTGCACTGAGGACACTTCTGGCACTCCCACACTGCCGACACCCCTGAATTCCTGCACTAAGGACACCTCCAGTACTCCTGCACTGCCGACACTGCCGGCACCCCTGCACTGAGGACACCGCCATCACTGCCCGCACTGCCGACACTCCTGCACTGGGTATACTGCTAGCATTCCTGCACTGAGGACACCTCCTGCACTGCTGACACTGCCGGCACTCCTGCACAGTGGACACTCCCGGCACTCCCACACTGCCAGCACCCATGAACTCCTGCAATGAGGACACTGCCCGCACTGCCGGCACTCCTGAAATTAGGACACCGCCCGCACTGCCGACACCCCTGACCTGCTGGCACACCTATTGCTAGCACTCATGGACTTAGGACACCTCCCGCACTGCCGGCACTTCTGCACCGAGGACACTTCCGGCACTCCCACACTGCCGGCACCCCTGAACTCCTGCAATGAAGACACCTCCCGCACTGCCGACACTGCCAGCACACCTGCACTGGGGATACTACCAGCACTCATAGACTGAGGCACCTCCCGCACTGCTGGCACCCCTGCACCGAAGACAATTCCGGCACTCCCACACTGCCAGCACCCCTGAACTCCTGCACTGAGGACACCTCCCACACTTCCAACACTGCTTGAATCCCTGCACTGAGGACACTTCTGGCAATCCCAAACTGCCAACACCCCTGAACTCCTGCACTAAGGACACCTCCAGTACTCCCGCACTGCCGACACTGCCGGCACCCCTGCACTGAGTACACCGCTGGCACTGCCTGCACTGATGACACTCCTGCACTGGGGATACTGCCAGAATTCCTGCACTAAGGACACCTCCTGCACTTCCGACACTGCCGGCACCCCTGCACTGAGGACACTTCCGGCACTCCCACACTGCCGACACCCCTGAATTCCTGCACTAAGGACACCTCCAGTACTCCTGCACTGCCGACACTGCCGGCACCCCTGCACTGAGGACACCGCCGGCACTGCCCACACTGCCCACACTGCTGACACCTCTGCACTGGGGATACTGCCAGAATTCCTGCACTAAGGTCACCTCCTGCAGTACCGACACTGCCGGCACTTCTGCACTGAGGATACTTCTGGCACTCCCACACTGCCGGCACCCCTTAACTCCTGCAATGAGGACACCTCCTGCACTGCTGACACACCTGCACTGGGGATACTGCCAGCATTCCTAGACTGAGGACACCTCCCGCACTGCTGGCACCCCTGCACCGAGGATACTTCCGGCACTCCCACACTGCCGACACTGCCAGCACCCCTGAGCTCCTGCACTGAGGACACCTCCCACACTGCCATTACTGCTGGAACCCCAGCACCAAGGACACTTCTGGCACTCCCAAACTGCCAACACCCCTGAGCTGGGGATACTGCCAGAATTCCTGCACTAAGGACACTTCCTGCACTACCGACACTGCCGGCACTTCTGCACCGAGGACACTTCTGGCACTCCCACACTGCCGGCACCCCTGAACTCCTGCAATGAGGACACCTCTCACACTGCCGACACTGCCAGCACCCCTGCACTGAGGATACTGCCAGCACTCCTGCACTGAGGACACCTCCCGCACTGCCAGCACCCCTGCACTGGGGATACTGCCAGCACTCCTGCACTGACACCTCCCGCACTGCCGGCACCCCTGCACCAAGGACACTTCTGGCACTCCCACACTGCCGACACAAAATGCACATGGTACGTATAGCCATTTTCAATATCTGTAGTTTCAATTGTTTACTTTAGAGTTTCAAAATATATCACTATATTTAATATTATGAAGCCAGGAAATCACATTCTAGTTAAATGACTGCACTTTAATGTAGACATACAGTACACATTAGTGCTTCAAAATATGGTACCAAACAGTATTTCATACACTGGTGCAGTATAATGTAATTAAATTGCTGACAGGGATTTTGTGACTTTCATCCACTATTTGCCTCAAAACACAGTAAGAAGGAACAATTAATTTGGAGACAGTGCATGCGCTACTTTATGAGAATGAGACTGTACAAAAGTCTCAATACAACATCAATTAGCATTAACAAATGGCAGGGGGGAGGGCAAATGGAGACCTAATTAGTTGTCTGTCTGGGGACAGTGCACTGGGCCTCATGTACTAAGCTTACAAAGTGATAAAATGGAGAGTGATAAAGTACCAGCCAATCAGCTCCTTACTACCATGTCACAGGCTGTGTTTGAAATATGACAGTTAGGAGCTGATTGGTTGGTGGGTTATCACTCTCCACTTTATCACTTTTTAAGGCTTAGTACATCTTACCAACTGTCTCTAAATTCATTTCTCATTCCCCCTGTGTGTTGAGGCAAACAATAGATGAACACAGGGTCACTTTAAGAGAGCAGGAGGCCCGTGTGATTGCTGACATCACTGGGCTGAAAATTGCTCAGTGCATACACACTGAGCGATTTCCCCCTGCCCAGCGATGTCAGCAGGGGTGAATGGCTTTCCAAAGCAGGACGCTATGGAAAGCCGTCCACCCCACCACTCATTTGCTGGTAATACCAGCAGATGAACGGCTGCCGCCGGCGATGAAGCTGGAGCACACATCAGCGCTCACCGTTCATCGCCGGGGCATACACACTGGGCGGTTTTGAGCTGAAAGCAGCTCAAAACACCAAAAGTGCGCTGCTTTCAGCTCAAAATTGCTGGAGGAGGGTGCACCGATACACAGAGCTAGATTATGGGGGGGGGCGGGGGGGCGGGGAGTATGTACCCCGGGCCCCCCTTTCCAAAAGGGCCCCCTGCCACACCACAGATCGGATCTCTCTTCCGATCCAATCTGCGGTGCTGTGCTCCCCGGCTCCCGTCCTCACTGCAGCGGCCACACAGGCAGGACAGCTGAGCTGAGCAACAGCTCAGCTGTCCAATAATATATGAAAGAAGCAGACAGTCCTTGCAGCCTGCGTGCCCAGCCAATGACTGGCTGCTTCATTCATACATTATTGGACAGCTGAGCAGTCACTCAGCTGTCCTGTCTGTGTGGCCATTGCTGCAGTGGGGATGGTAGTGCAGGGCAGGTCAGGAGGTCCGCCGTGTGCTGCTTGGGGAGGCAAAGTCTTATTAAGCTGCTGCTGCATATATATATATATATATATATATATATATATATTCACCTGCCTTCTCTTTATTAGGGGCCCCACTGTATTAAGTGCCCCAGGCTCCCCATGGTCTTAATCCAGCTCTGCTGATACACATACAGTACTGTACACCCTTGTCATTTGTTTTTATTTAACCCCTTTGACAATACTGTGTTCTTGCTGAATTGGCATAGATATACTGTAGATAGTACTTTACATTTTGATTTTAATCTCTTATTTTTCATCCACTGTACTTTAGGAGAGTCAAGAAAATAGTAGATGAGCTGACTGCTGATAATGATGAGCTTACTGCCATAGAACTCCGTCGTATTCTGCAAGCTGAGTATGGCCTTGACATCTCCTGTAGTAGCATAAAAAGAATGCGGAGGCAGCTTGGTTGGACTTATGCCGGTGCTAGGTACTGTACAGTAATTTGAAATTTCAATTACAATTACAATACAATTTCTATACAGTTTGTATACAGTGCGGTAAACTAATTACAGCTCTGAAATCAGCATCTGATTTCTCTTTAACATTATCTTGGTTTGGACGCTCAATTATCCTATTTCCACTGTAAAATGTATCCCATTTTATATTCCTTTCACAGGATGACTCACATGATTAGAGATGTTAACAAGGAAAAGAGAGTTCAACAGGCTCGTCAATGGATTGCTATTGGAGAAAATTTTCACAAAGTCATATTTACAGATGAAACTTCTGTAGCACTTGAGAGGTTTGCAAGGAGGTCCTTCCGCAAATGTGGCCATTTATCATTTAAGCCATCTCCAAAGCACCCATTAAAAGTACATGTGTGGGGTGGTGTCTCCCGCAGAGGCCCAGGACCAATTTTAACATTCTTCCAGTCCATGATCATTAATGATACTTTAGTGCTGTATGTAAGAAAGTATTGGTCATCTGGCCATCGAATGTTCCAGGACAACGAACCAAAACATAGTGCTTCTGCCAAATTCATGGAGGAAAAAGGCATCATTTGGCAACGCACACCACCAGAGTAAGTACAGTTTTGCGCTGTAGACTGATGCTTCCTGTAAAGCATGAAATGCCAAATATTCGATTTTGAAATTCTCTTCCTTTATTGACTTTTCACAGATCACCGGACATGAATCCTATCGAGCTAGTGTGGTGTCAAATGAAAAGTTATATTCGTTCTCAATGTAAGCCAAGGACAAAAGAGAAACTGATTGATGGCATCATAAATTTTGGAAAAACGTACTTACATTGGAGACCTGTAATAATTATGTTGTCCATTTATTTTCTGTGCTGCCAGTGATTATAGAAAGAAATGGACAAGCCAGTTGCATTTAATTTGAATGGGTCATATTGTCGACAATAAGGTCAACAGTCATTAGGTCGACCAATATTGGTCGACAGGCCATATGTCGACACATCAAAAAAGACAGTACGCAAACGAATAATGCATAGAATTTGCATAAAGGGCCTTTTACCTATCATACTCATCCTTTCTGCAAATGCTTGAAATATCAAAATTAGACTACCTGGTTAAATTAATTAATTTGTTATCTGTAACATGTCCTTCACCCTAGTATTACATTTGTTATGCAATCTTGAAAATTGTTTAAAAAAAAGTAAAGTCACCTCTGTATACTGTAATTGTGTATGGATTGTACAAAGCATCCAAGTGATTGCTTTCATTTTCATCTAACTTACAGTATATTTATACTCTTTATTTGGAATTATTTTAACATTGCAAAGTCTTATAATATGTTACGTTACTTTGTAGCACTATTAGGTTTTAATTAACTTATTCTTTAATGTCACTTTAGACTTCATTCACCTCTGTGCTCTGAGTAACAAATAACTCAAATTTTTGCATTAATAAACTGAGGCTCTGAATTGCTAAAAGTTCACTGTTCATTACAAATTTCAGGACTGTAGCCCATCCCCCACCCAGAATACATGTTACTGTGCTATATCTCTATCCCCCAAGGAATCTACTTCAAAGGCCTCTCACACTGAGATTTTCACACCTACACAATTAGGAATTGGACTATAAAGCTGGCCAAATTGTACATCAGAACGACCTGCGTATGATCACACACACATAGCGATTTGGGCTGCTTTTCTAAGTGATTTGACTGAGTCACTTAGAAATTCAGCACAAATCGCTATGTGTGTATGGACTATAGCGATAGTGATGTGCGTCCCCGCATGCTTGAATGATCTAGTCATCACCCGTGTTTTCTGTATTGTGAACACGGGCAGTGACAGATCACTCAGCACACATCGCTGGTGCAGCTCTGTGTGCTGGGGGATTTTGCTGAGCCCGTGTGATCACCGATATCGCTGGGCTAAAAATCACTCAGCGCATACACACTGAGCGATTTTCCCACTGCCCAGCGATGTCAGCGGGAGTGAATGGCTTTCCATAGCAGGATGCCTCCTGCTGAGGTATCCTCAGTGCAGGAGTGCTAGCAGTATCCCCAGTGCAGGGGTGCCGGCAGTGTCGACAGTGCAGGAGGTGTCCTACTTGCAGGAGTTCAGGTGTGCTGGCAGTGCAGGCAGTGCCAGTGGTGTCCTCAGTGCAGGGGTGCCGGCAGTGTCGGCAGTGCTGGAGTACTGGAGGTGTCTTTATTGCAGGAGTTCAGGGGTGTCGGCAGTGTGGGAGTGCCAGAAGCGTCGTCGGTGCAGGGGTGCCAGCAGTGTTGGCAGTGTGGGAGGTGTCCTCAGTGCAAGAGTTCAGGGGTGCTGGCAGTGCAGGCAGTACCAGCGGTGTCCTCAGTGCAGGGGTGCTGGCAGTGTCGGCAGTGCAGGAGTACTGGAGGTGTCTTTAGTGCAGGAGTGCAGGGGTGTCGGCAGTGACGGAGTGCCAGCAGTGTCCTCGGTGCAGGAGTGCCAGCAGTGTTGGAAGTGTGGGAGGTGTCCTCAGTGCAGGAGTTCAGGGGTGCTGGCAGTGTCAGCAGTGCAGGCAGTGCCGGAAGTATCCTCAGTGCAGGGGTGCCGGCAGTGTTGACAGTGCGGGAGTACTGGAGGTGTCCTTAGCACAGGAGATCAGGGGTGCCAGCAGTGTAGGCAGTGTGGGAGTACTGGAGGTGTCCTTAGTGCAGGAGTTCAGGGGTGTTGGCAGTGTGGGAGTACCAGAAGTGTCCTCGGTGCTCGGGTGCCGGCAGTGTCGGCAGTGCAGGAGTACTGGAGGTGTCTTTAGTGCAGGAGTGTTGGCAGTGAGGGAGTGCCAGCAGTGTCCTCGGTGCAGGGGTGCCAGTAGTGTTGGCAGTGTGGGAGGTGTCCTCAGTGCAGGAGTTCAGGGGTGCTGGCTTTGTCGGCAGTGCAGGCAGTGCCGGCGGTATCCTCAGTGCAGGGGTGCCGGCAGTGTTGACAGTGTGGGAGTACTGGCAGTGTCAGCAGTGCAGGAGTTCAGGGGTGCCGGCAGCGTAGGCAGTGTGGGAGTACTGGAGGTGTACTTAGTGCAGTAGTTCAGGGGTGCTGGCAGTGTAGGCAGTGTGGGAGTACTGGAGGTGTCCTTAGTGCAGGAGTTCAGGGGGGTCGGCAGTGTGGGAGTGCCAGAAGTGTCCTCGGTGCAGGGATGCCAGCAGTGTTGGCAGTGTGGGAGGTGTCCTCAGTGCAGGAGTTCAGGGGTGCTGGAAGTGTCGGCAGTGCGGGAAGTGCCGGCAGTATCCTTGGTGCAGAGGTGCCGGCAGTGTCAGCAGTGTGGGAGTACTGGAGGTGTCCTTAGTGCAGGAGTTCAGGGGTGTCGGCAGTGTGGGAGTACCAGAAGTGTCCTCAGTGTAGGGGTGCCAGCAGTGTTGGCAGTTTGGGAGGTGTCCTCATTGCAGGAGTTCAGGGGTGCCGGCAGTGTCGCAGTGGTGGAGGTGTCCTTCTTGCAGTAGTTATGGGGTGCTGGCAGTGCGGGCAGTTCCTACGGTGTCCTCAGTGTAGGGGTGCCGGCAGTGTCAGCAGTGCAGGAGTACTGGAGGTGTCCTTAATGCAGGAGTTCAGGGGTGTTGGCAGTGTGGGAGTGCCAGAAGTGTCCACGGTGCAGGGATGCAAGCAGTGTTGGCAGTGTGGGAGGTGTCCTCAGTGCAGGAGTTCAGGCGTGCCGGCAGTGTAGGCAGTGTGGGAGTACTGGAGGTGTCCTTAGTGCAGGAGTTCAGGGGGGTCGGCAGTGTGGGAGTACCAGAAGTGTCCTCGGTGTAGGGGTGCCAGCAGTGTTGGCAATGTAGGAGGTGTCCTCATTGCAGGAGTTCAGGGGTGCCTGCAGTGTCGGCAGTGGTGGAGGTGTCCTTGCAGAAGTTCAGGGGTGCTGGCAGTGTGGGCAGTGCCTACGGTGTCCTCAGTGCAGGGGTGCCGGCAGTGTCGGCAGTGCAGGAGTACTGGAGGTGTCCTTAGTGCAGGAGTTCAGGGATGTCGGCAGTGTGGGAGTGCCAGAAGTGTCCTCGGTGCCGGGTGCCAGCAGTGTTGGCAGTGTGGGAGGTGTCCTCCTTGCAGGAGTTCAGGGGTGCTGGCAGTGCGGGCAGTGCCGGTGGTGTCCTCAGTGCAGGGGTGCCGGCAGTGTTGGCAGTGAGGGAGGTGTACTCAGTACAGGAGTTCAGGGGTGCTGGCAGTGTCGGCAGTGCAGGCAGTGCCGGTGGTATCCTTGGTGCAGGTGTGCCGGCAGTGTCGGCAGTGCGGGAGTACTGGAGGTGTCTTTAGTGCAGCAGTTCAGGGGTGTTGGCAGTGTGGGAGTGCCAGAAGTGTCTTCGGCGCAGGGGTGCCAGCAGTGTTGGCAGTGTGGGAGGTGTCCTCAGTGCAGGAGTTCAGGGGTTCCGGCAGTGTCGGCAGTGCAGGAGGTGTGCTCCCTGCAGTAGTACAGGGGTGCTGGTGGTGCAGGCGGTGCGGGCAGTGCGGGCAGTGTCCTCAGTGCAGGAGTGCCGGCAGTGTCGGCAGTGCAGGAGTACTGGAGGTGTCCTTAGTGCAGGAGTTCAGGGGTGTGGGAGTGCCAGAAGTGTCCTCTGTGCAGGGGTGCCAGCAGTGTTGGCAGTATGGGAGGTGTCCTCAGTGCAGGAGTTCAGGGGTGCTGGCAGTGTCGGCAGTGTAGGAGTGCCGGAAGTGTCCTCGGTGCAGGGTGCCGGCAGTTCGAGAGGTATCCTCAGTATAGGAGTTCAGGGGTGCTGGCAGTATCGGCAGTGTGGGAGTGCTGGCAGTATCCCCAGTGCAGGGGTGCTGGCAGTGTCAGCAGTGCGGGAGGTGTCCTCATTGCAAGAGTTCAGGGGTGCTGGCAGTGTGGGAGTGCCAGCAGTGTCCTCGGTACCACCAACCAAGTGCAAGGAGGACATCTACTGCACTGCCGACACTCCTGCACTGGGAATACTGCCAGCACTCCTGCACTGATGACACCTCCTGCACCTCCGCACCGAGGACACTACTGGCAGTCCCACATGTATTGGAGATATATTAATACTTCACAATTAGCTGCCGCTGCTGATATTCCCGTGTGCCTGATGGATAAATTGCTGCCCGCGGTGCTGTTGGTGGCAAGAGGTGGGAGGAGAAGCCGCCGGCATCTGTGATTCTGCTGACCGGAAGTCGGACCCGGTCACATGCTCGTTGCCAGTGGTTACATGCTCGTTGCCAGGGGTTACATATGCTTGTTGCCATAGGGGTTACATGCTTAGTGCCAGGGGGTTACATGCTCAGTGCCGGGGGCATTACATGCTCATTCCGGGTAGTGCTGGGTAATGGTCTAGTAATACCGCTAGCAACTGTCTCCTAGAAGGGCCATCTTCCATGCTGTCTGCATGGAATCTGCAGCTTCCAGTAGTAGGTAGAGCCTAAGCATCTTTTGTGCAGGTGCTGCGCCCCCCCCCCCCCAGGACTCAGCCATCCAGGCTGCAGCCTTATGGCTGATGAGGCCCTGGGTCTCATGTTTCTTCACCCGCTTGTATGGCAGACAGAGCACCAGTGACTTATTATGGAGCACAGCCCCAGCACTGGACTGATTTGTGGCAGACAGGTGCAGCACCCACTTGTATGGCAGACAGAGCACCCGGTGACTTATTATGGCAGCACACCCCAAGCATTGGACTGATTTGTGGCAGACAGGTGCAGCACCCACTTGTATGGCAGACAGAGCACCCAGTGACTTATTATGGCAACACAGCCTCTACACTGGACCGAATTGGGGCAGACAGATGCAGCACCCACTTGTATGGCAGACACTGTCGATCTTCAGACCGAATCCCAGTGAAATATATGCGGTATTGAAATACCAAAAATTCTCTCTATACTCACACCTTAACCACCAAACAATTGCAAAAAGTGACAAGTATCAATAGTGCCTTTTAATTAGTAACATAATTTCCATATCGAATCTCTGTGTGGAGTTTGTATGAACTCTTCATCAGCACATTATCAATCATAAGGGAAAAGATTTTTTCAAACAAATAGGCAACATTGAGCCAGGTACCTGTTGGAAGTTAGTATGAGAGATGTATTGGAGATATATTAATACTTCACAATTAGCTGCTGCAGCTGATATTCCCGTGTGCATGATGGATAAATTGCCCTGCACATACGGCTCATGGGGGTCATTCAGATCTGACCGCTGCTGTTGACCAGCCGCTGCAGGCCGGGTAGTGACGAGTAGCTCCCGACCACCACGCTAAAGCTGCGCTGGCCGGGAGCTACTCCTGAAGTACAAAGCATCGCCGCTGTGCAATGCTTTTGCACTTCTGTGGGGAGGGGGGGGGGCAGAACTGACCTGCGGGGTGGACTAGCCCTGTGCTGGGCGTCCCCCCACATCTATCTGTTCCTGATCGTAGCCCTGCAAAATTTTGCAGGGCTACGATCAACTCGGAATGACCCCCCATAGCAGCAATTGTGTTAGCAGATGGGCAAAACCATGGGGGTCATTCAGACCTGATCACACACTAGGTTTTTTTGCTGTGCTGCGATCAGGTCATAACTGCGCATGCGTGTGCACCGCATGGGTACAAAGTGGATCGTTGCTGAGCAATGGATTTAATGAAGAATCCATTCGCACAGACGATCGCAAGGAGATTGACTGGAAGAAGGCATTTGTTTATGTCAACTGACCGTTTTCTAGGAGTGTATGGAAAAACGCAAGTGTGTCCATGCATTTGCAGGGTGGGTGTCTGATGTAAATTCGGGGCAATCACTTTAGCCTGTTCGTGTCCGGAATTGACGTCAGACACCTGCCCTGCAAACGCTTGTACACACCTGTGTTTTTTCCAAACACTCCCAGAAAACGGTCAGTTGCCACCCACAAACGCCCTCTTCCTGTCAATATCCTTGCGATCTGCTGTGCGAATCGATTCTCCGTTAAATCCATCGCTCAGCAACGATCCGCTTTGTACCTGTACGACGTGCATGCGCAGTTTTGACCTGATCGCACCGCAGCAAAAAAAAACTAGCGTGCGATCATTTCGGAATGACCCCCATGGTTTTGCCCATTTGCAAATATAAATGCTGCTACTATCAGGTCTGAACTACTCCCTCTAGAATCTCTCTATCAGACTATCTGCTTACTCAGTTTCTGAAAATGCCACCTGCTGTCTGAAAAGTGGTACTGCACTATATTTCAGATGATTTACAAATGGCCCGCCGTGTATATCTTGAGAGGAAATCTTATCCCGTGCCATGAACGGCAGGCCATGATACTTTTTTCAGAAAGGTAATAGTGGACACATCTGTACAGATTGTTTAAATTTATGGCAACAGGAGGGGGATATACAAAGAGAATTAGCTCACGCAGCAGGTTCCAAACCTAGCGGGAAAATAATGGTGACCGCACCACCACCACTACCGTATATTGCGGGGGAGAAGATGGCTACAGTCAATGGTATATCCGTAAAATATAGTAGTATGTAAAAACAATGTATTAACCCTAATTATTTTTTGAAAGATGTATCCTGTTTTTGAAGTCTTTTCAAGGTTATAGGTCACAAGAGGATGATGGACTTGCTGGCAGATCAGTTACTGTATTTATTTACAGAGAGAGAGAGACATAAGATGCATTGGAGGGAATGGTAATTGTATCGCTGGCCTGTAACTGTAATTGTATGTAACTGTATGTTTTAACTGCTTACTGTATGAGTTGTAACTATAGGTATACTGTACTTTGTAATATATATATTGAATATATATATTGAATCTATATCTTTTTTTAATAACAAATATATCCAGCCAAATCGCAGCTCTCCTCCAAGCAGTCACCTTGCTGCAGGAAACTCAGGTGGGGCCTGTCCAACCAGGTAGAGCAGTAACAATATTCCCCAATGAAAGAACTGGTGAGGTCACAGCTACCGGTAAGTGTGAGACAGTTCATTGCACAGAGACAACAACACCTCACAGTAAACAGATTAGGAACGGAATGGTAGGATTACACCCTGTCTTGGAAATAGTAACCCCCAATGGGGGAACCGATAGTCAGGGAATAATCCTCCTCAGGAATAATGCAATGTATTGCCCGTGGCCCAGAGATGAGCTGCGATCAATCATTTCAGAATTCCCCGACCCTCGGAAGCATTTAGCCAGATGTCAGAAATTTTTCAGAGATCTGGGTAATGCGTATGAACCGACAAACAAACACTGGCGGATATTTTTGAAAGCGTGCCTACCTCCTAATATTGACACCCAAAAATGTATCACTGATTGTAGATTAGAGTCGGATAGTCTTATGACTGACAAAACACAATCAGGAGAACTTAGAGCAAATTAACATGCAACTAGAGTTGTATTTCCCCACAACTGTTAAGTGGAGAAGAATTTTCTCCATAAAACAGAGGGAAAATGAAATGACATCTGAATATTTCCATCGGGCCCTGCAAATAATAGATAGTTACATGGGGGTATCAGATACAGGGAACGATGCGAATTACAGGGAGGTAGCTGTTTCTGTATTAATGGACGGACTCAATCAGACAGTAAGGGACAGGTGTGGCCGGAGAGACCCCCAGCCCACGTGGACAATGGCCGCTGCGGCACTGAAGGGGTTAACCCTCGTGCCCGGCGCCAAATTAAGGGACAATGGGCGCTTGGCGTCACTGTTAAACGTACTTACGGCGCTGGGCGCGGACTGTTTAAAAGTTTGTTTAATGATGTGTCTTAACATGTCATATGTAGTGCTCTGTGCACAATTGCAGGAAAACATGTTTAACTTATTTATTTTATATTCAAGATATGGTCACCTGTATTTTAAAGGGGAAAATGCACTTACTCTTATCAATGTCTGAATAATCATCTCCTGTCAGTAGGAAGTGGCATGCTAATGGCCCTGTCCTAGCAGAGAGGTGTGAATGACAAAACCTTTTGATGTGTAAAGATGCTAATCACGGGGTCTATGGGCTTGGAACCTGTTTCATGTACCTGATTTAATTGATATACGAACCCTGAATGGCAGATGCAGGAAGGAAGACTGTTTGTTTGTATTGTAGCCTTTCCTGATGTAATCTCAAACACTGGGTTTGCCTGGAGATGTGAATGAGACAGAAACATTTGTATTTTGAAGCTATGTGATAAATTTATCAATAGTGAATGTTAATCTGATACTAAACATTGTCTGGGTGACAGGAAGGAGGATATTGTTTTTTGCACTTACTGACATCCTTGTAAAATGTAATTTATTTATATTTTGTGCGATAACCTGATTGGTTGGAGAAGACAGGGAGGGCTTACCCCCCTGTGGTACTGTGTGGAAAATTGACATAAAAAGGAGGCCTGCGTGTCTCCAGATTGTAGTTGTACCATCTTTATTCTGCTGGAACATCTTGCTGTATGCTGTTGCCCCTAGCAATAGGGATGAGTCTTTTTTAAGGCTATTATTGAGCAAATAAACATCTCATCTGCCTCAAGAAGATTGCTTCATCTTGTGACCTACAGGGTTATGCCAAACATAGCCCCGTCCTCCGGCTGTCCAGGGAAGCACCTAACGTCACCAAGTTCCGCCTTCCGCCAGCTACCGATAGAGGCCTAGCAAGTGGCTAGTGGGGATTCGTCAACACCACACAGGTGTGGTAAGGCAGTGCGTCGGCACATACAGAGCAGAACCGTGGTTCCAAATGCCACGGCAGGTTAGGAGTTTGGTGGTGGCAGCATAAACCCGCCCACAGCGCAGTGGGTGGAGTCAGTAACAGGCGGTTACTGACAGGAAGCGGGAATCCCCTATGTGGTCAGGCCTCGTGTGACCTGACCCTCCATTCTGTGCACAGGAGACGGGACGCGAAAGCGGCGAGTGCTTTCGTACGGGACCGTCCTGTCACAACAGGGTACAAACATTTTTTGCCTGATTGGAGAGGGACCACAGTAGCTTGTCGTAGAGAGTGCGCGATTGAACACCATAAGAATATTGCTAGGCGTAGAGAACTGCAGGAGGAGAGGCTGAGGATTGAACGTATACAGGCTCTTACACCAGAGTTTCATTAGCCTAAACCCCAAAACCCTGGTGGTAAGAAAAGACCGAGAAATTGTTACATTTGAAAGAAATTGTTACATTTTGCTAGAGATTGCAAGAGTAGTAGAGCACATAGCCAATATAGACCCCTAGACAGAGAAAACAAGCCACGTTATTAAACACATAGACGGGATCAAGGGACATATAGTAAGGAGTCACGAGCCATATAGAAAACACAGATTCGGTTAATGGGAAGAATGGAATAAATGCAACTTTACCCTTTTGACAGAACTTACTGGGGTTAGGAGGAGGTCTCTAAACTTCTGCTTCTTTCTCTAGCATAAGTGACCTCTAATTAATTTAACAGAAGTTTTGTTAGAGATGGTATACATATAGCGTGCTCCCACCAAGGAAGTACGAATTATGTTGGATACCCACGAAGACTAAGGTTGCATTTCGCTGTTCTAGATACATGTCCATCACAGGTAGAGGAAATTATCTCAAAGATACCGGGTTCCCTATGAACTTAGAATGGACAGGACACTGGATTGATGGCTGGGATAGTCCCAGTAGAGATATAACACACATAGATTTTTTTGGGGGGAGCAGACCGAGTAAAGAATCATTCCCCGTAGTGCCCAATCCAGATGTCAAACTTTGTAAAATCTTCTTTGCCTCTACCAACTTATCTGTTACTAAACTCTATGTGATTTGTCTTCAAAGTTTCCTTTTCATCTCTTACGTTCACCGACAGGGTTACAGTTCAGACGCCACAGGCCTACTCGGTCTTTCAGAGTTCTGCCCAAATCCAGTATATCTCACCAGCATAGAGACACCAGTATCAGTGTGCCTGGTCATGCACAAAGGGTGGAGAATGGGAATACGGGTGAAGGGAGACTGTATATAGACACCAATATGCAGGATGGCGTGACAGCCTGATGGTGAACGCAAATCTGAAAAATTTTATTTTTATTATTTCCTTTCTCTTTTCACTTTCCACAGATGGTTTTCTTCACACAACTGATAATACACAACTGATAAACACATTGAAATGCATGATTTATGTTCCCTACAGAAAGGTCGCTGACCCGGAGAGAACTCGTGACAAAGAGCAGAGTGTAGAGAACCTCGTATCACTGGAGTGTCTGTTCCGGGAAAGTTGAGAGGCAGGACTGTTGAAGGGCATCTGAGCACAGAGAGTAACAAGATCTAGAACAGTTGTCGTACCACTTTCTTTTTTCACCCCCCCCCCCCTGCATTTTTCCTTTCTTTTCTCCTTCTTATTTTCCTCCTTTCCCCTAACGAAATGGATCGATCACAAGAGACTGCGTTTCGGGTTCTGTTAGTAATTCTGGTTTTGATAAGGACAGTGTGTTTTGGTGAGGGTCCCAGAGAGGTCGAGCAGGGATCTGGAATGGGTTCTGATGGCAAGTATGGATTTGTAGGATCTCAGGATCAGCGCATCACTTTAGTAAAGGCTGGCACCAGTAAGCGCTCTGGTAGTCAGGGAGCTCGGAGGCACTGTGAGGGGTTATTGTCTGATGAATATTGTATTTGTAGGAATTGTGAGAATATAGTTGAGGATGGGTGCATCCAGAGATGTCTGTCCAACCTTAATATCGACATGGACCGTCATCCGTTGAGTGATTACCACTCACTAGTGGGTAAGGTCTTAAACCAGACAGAATGCTGGGTGTGCTAACAGGTACCTCAAGGTCAGAACAAGTCAGGATTAGTAGTGTACCCTTTAGCAATAGATGAGGTACTCGAATTATGGGGTGGGAGACCGGTGGACAAGAAATTCAATATTTCTAGGCCCCCTAGTTTGAAGCTCCACCAGTATCATGTAGACAGGTCCTTATTGTGTTTTAATATTTCCAATTACCAAAAACTGGGAAATTGGGAAGTGACGTGGAATAACCAGACAATGACCTTTTCACACAGAGCTGATAGGATACCCATAGACTCTGAACTTGTATGCCAAATAGCCAACAGTGGGAGGTATTTTCGGTATAGGTATACTCGTGGAAGCAAGACCATGTGGGTTGGAAAAGTATCGCCAGGGTATTGTGCTCATATCATCCAGCCCGATACTTGTACTGAGCAGATGGGAGAACTAGGGATTGGTTTCTTCACTTGGAAAGTTTGTAATTTGGTGATTTTATATTCTGTCCCCTATGTTCTCCCAGATGATGCCTATTTCATATGTGGGAGGAAGGCGTACAAGTGGCTTGCCCCGAGCTCAGAGGGATTGTGTTATATTGGGAGAGTACTGCCAGAGGTCATGACCATAACCCATGATAAGATGAAAGACGTTCACCGCAGTGCTCAGGCTCCTTATACTTATACTCACTACGAACACATCATCAGGAGACACCTCATAGATAGGACAGAGCATGCAGCCTCTGATTTGATCCACGAATCCACCGGGATTCAATTCCTTCTCGCATTAGACATCACCCGTACTGCCAGAGGAATTATAAATTATAGGTATATCCATGCGCTAGCGAACTTGATAGATAATATCACTGAGATGTATGACGACACCTTCAGGTATACGGGAAGGGAGTTACAAGCTTACAAACAAGAACTGATTCAGCACAGGATGGTCCTTAATTATATCACAGCCGTGACAGGTGGGTACTGTGTTACTCTGGGACCTCAATATGGTGTGAAGTGCTGTACGTATATTACGAACAGCACTGACGACCCCACGGAGATCATCGATCAAAAGATGGACGATATCTTGCAGTTGAAGTGGGAGTTCAGGAGGAAGCACAACCTTACCTTAGCGACTGTGAGTAATGAACTGACCGGCTGGGTCTCATGGTTGAACCCACGAAATTGGTTCTCAGGTTTAGGAGAATGGGCTCAAAATGTTATTATGAGTGTTGGGAAGTTTCTCCTTTGTATCCTGGGAGTCGTCATAATTATTGGTTCGATATTTAGGTGTGTTCGAATTCTGACGCGGCGCAAGCACAGCACAAAGTTGATGAGTCTAAGGAGTGAGGGCGCTGTTATAGCAGCAGATTTAATTTATGACCCATCCATAGAGACAGTGTTATGATAAGGATTGCAAATGAATTTCATGGCCTGTTTCTTTCACCCATTTTTCTTTTGTTTCCCCCTCTGCCCAGATACATCCATCCGGAAAAGACATCAGCCCAACCCAAAATGTTTATGTGAATGTATTTTAGATATGTGTCTTATCTTCCTCTCTGCAACCTCCAGTTAACAGCACACATAGTCGACAGGTGATATCCACATATACTAGCACTCACATATGTTCCCCCTCCATGTATCATCAACTAAATGTGCACCCCATTTGTTTTAACAAGAAGCCGAAAAAGATCTCGGTAGTATTTGTTGGCCCATTTATAGACCCTTAATACGGGATGAGAAGGATTTAATGTATACTTCGCAATACCTCGAAGCTTATTTAGAACGTATACGGCACGATGATACATGCCCCTCAGACATGGATTCATACATACATGCTTTTTACTATCCCACTAGGTCATACATTTCCCACCTACAACTCTCCCCGATCATCAAAGCTTCTGTAGATATTGTATAGATATTTTTCTGTTTAGTGATTAGATAGTGGCAGTTATTGGTGACTGCCAAAGGGTGGACTGTCAACGCTGAAAAATATTGCAGTACACACATCACGTACAAATTACGCACAGATGGCCTTCGTGTACGTACTTGCTCTGCTGTGCGTGCGCATATTCGCAATTTGCATATGGTCGCTCCCGCGGACCTGCATATTAGCGCGTGGTATGAGTATTTACGGTAGAGTTTGTGAACGCATGGAAAAGCCATCAGAACACATTACATATTTAATCCAAATAGTGCACAATGTACACATAGTCTCCCTGCACCACATCAGAAAGTAACAGCAGTTTAAATGGTTACAGAACAAAGGGATTCACCGTTACAGGATAGGAGGGGACAGAACAAGGTTATAAGGTGGTGTTTGGTATCCAGCTGTAGGGTATTTTAAGGGTAACATTCCGGTGTTAGAGAAAGATTGCATGTTCCTGCGGATAGTTATGTGCAGGAGCAGAATATAGATATAAACTGTATTTACTGTACATTATGTATGCGGTGGGAATCCAAAGGAGACCACCCACAAGAGCAGTTGGAACAGACATCGCCCACCTATTCAAACCGACCTATGACCTCTCCTGTACTGTAAATGACCATCCCTGTGTCCAATGGACAAAGAGATTACAGTATCCATTGTGCTATGTTTTGGATGAATTGTATAAAGAGAGCCTGCAGCAGGCCTGGTCAGACACAAGACTCACAACGTTATCTATCAGATGACGGAGGACCAGACTGGGTAGCGCGGCGAATCCACTCACATATGTACCATTGATTGTAGCCATTATTCTGTTGTATTGTATTGTTTATATTGTAACCCCCTTTCAGCAATAATACGCTGTGGTGTCGGAACCCAGTGGTTTAACTACAAACTGGTGTTGTGTCTTCCTTTCCCTGCTAAGCTTTAAAGTGTATTACTATCGCATTGCATTGCTGTAAAAGGTTTAAAATGTATCTCTGGGTGTGTACGCGCTGCGTGTACTTTGTACCGTCAGCGCGGCGTGTGTACGCAAAGTCCGTACACTGTACGGGACTCTGTACGCAAACAGTGTACAATGTACGTAGGGTGTGTATTAAGTTTAGCGGCCGCAGCGACTTCATGGTAAAGTGTATTTGAAGTGTGTATAAGGTATAGCTTTTCATTCCTGCATATAAAACGGCATTATCAAACACCACCTTACACGTATAGCACGGTACTACTCGTATAGCACCGCATTACACAAATACCACCACATAACACGAATAGCATCACATTACACATATAGCACCGCATTACACATATAGCACCACACTACACGTATAGCACAGCATTACACAAATAGCACCACATAACAAGAATAGCACCACTTTACAGGTATAGCACCACACTACATGAATAGCACTGCATTACATGAATAGCACCACATTACACCATACCTCCCAACATGACCCTCTCCAGGAGGGACAGAATGCTCTGCTTCTGGATTTCCCTCTTAATTTCTGATTGCCATCACCTGTGCTGAAACACCTTTCTTATCCATCAACCTGTCCAAAACAGGTGTCGTCATTCATAAACTAAGAGAAAAGTCCAGAAGCAGAGCATTGTGTCCCTCCTGGAGAGGGTCATGTTGGGAGGTATGTTGCACAAATAGCACCTCATTACACAAATAGCATCACATTACATACATAGCCACCGCATTACATATGTAGCCACCGCATTACATACATAGCCACCGCATTACATACATAGGCCCATCATCATGGACAGACACTGGGCAGCTATAGGCCTGAAGGACTTTGCATTAGAGATTGTCCCAGGGCTGTCTGTGAGTGCTACCTGATCAGCTGGCATCCTGAGAAGAAGGTACGTCCTGCTCCAGTCCAGTCCAGTCCCCAAACCATACACTGTGACCCTAACCCTTACACCAGGCATTCCCAACCACGGTCCTCAAGGCACACTAACAGTGCAGGTTTTAGTGATATCCAGGCTTCAGCACAGGTGACTTAATTTGTAGCTCAGTTATTTTGATTTAACCATCTGTGCTGCAGCCTGGATATCACTAAAACCTGGATTGTTGGTGTGCCTTGAGGACTGTGGTTGGGAATGCCTGCCTTATACCATCATGATAATGGAAATAATGTAATTAAAAATAACCTCTCTGCTGGGTCCCCTTCAGTGCTCATTTGCCGCTCTGGCTAGTTCAGTGAGAGTGCGGGAGCTAGGGTGGCGGCGGGTGTAGTGAACTTGGCTTCGACCATCGCTATGCTGCTGCTCCTGGGCCGGGCTCGTTAAAGAGACCTTTGGCCGGCGCCAAAGAGAGGATGCTGCTGGGCTGGTTAACTTTCTCCAGGTCCCTCCTATGGTAGAAAAGCTTCACTACTTCTCACGGCTAGTGGCACCTGGAAGTGCCCGCTAGCCTAACCTTTGGATTGTGTTTCAATGAACCGCAAGTACTGGAAGCAGTGTGAGCCAGCCCAGCCTGAGTTAGAATCAGCCTGGCCGAGGGGCATATGGAACCGGCCCATCGGAATCTGTCATGGTGTCCTGGTGGGCCAATCCGCCCCCGACCATCAGTGTCAGGATTGAGATAATCCCCTTTCCAGCTGCTCCATCTTCCTCCCCACAGTCCTTTTTATACCCACCTCCAGTATACAGAATACATAAGTATTCACAGCCTTTGCCATGAAGCTCAAAATTGAGCTCAGGTGCATCCTGATAAAACAAAATTACAACAGAAAATGGTGCTGCCAATGGTAAGCTGCAGAGAAGCAAACAGATGGAGTCACCAAACTCTATCAACAAATGTAGACATACAAACCAAAAAGTTTACAACTCACTTTGCGATTTCCAATATCCTCACACTCTTTATAGATAATGGATTCAATCCTCAGTGGATCGTGATACACATAAAAAATATACAAAAACAACAATGTGTAAAACTGTTTTAGGAGTCCAATATTATAGTTCCAAATGTGCAGGAAACAGAAATTTGATGAGTCCTCTCCCCAGCATGCTCCATAAAGATCCCTCAATAGGTATTCCCTGAAATTAGATTTTGAGGCGAAAGGTTACGATTCTATAGCTTTACAGAACACTATTGAAACAGTATCCATTAAACCTAGGTCAGAATTATTGCCCCAAAAAAAGAGAGGTGTTTCAAATAATAACTTTTCACTTTCATTCAATACTTAAAAAAAATCACAAGAAAATCGAGGAGATCATACAAAATAATTAGGGAAAACTTTTGAAAGATGAGACCCTAAGCAAACTTTTACCCCCACTATTCCTAGAGCTGGCCGGCCATCTAATCTGAGCGATCGGGGGAGAAGACGCCTAGTCAGGGAGGAGACCAAGAACCCGATGGTTACAACCATCTCTGCAGCAATCCAACAATCAGGCATGTATGGTAGAGTGGCCACTCCTTAGCAAAAAGTTCCTGGCGGTGGTGTCCACACTGAAATCAAGAAACACTACATAAACTACACTACATAAACTACAGCTCCCAGCAGCCCTTGAGAGCTCCGGAGCTCCCGGCAGCAAGGGATGATGGGAGCTGTAGTTTATGTAGATTTTCTTGATTTTACTGCGGTGCCCTGCCGGACACCTGTGGCTGCTACCAGCTCTACATATTGCTGGGCGACCCTGCGAGTGAAGGGGCCATCTGATTTTCCCCCCGCTGTCCACACTGCACGACACACCTCAAGCCTCCCGATCCCCGCATGGTACTGTCCACCTCCCGCATGGCGCTGTCCCGCTAGTGACTTTGTCCTAGTGAGTAACAGACAAACAGACAGTCACACACACTCAGACAGACACACATACTCACTCTCTACCTGGTGCAGTGTGTATAAGGGGCTCTACCTGATGCAATGTGTATAAGGGGCTACCTGGCACAGTGTGTATAAGGGGCTCTACCTGGCGCAGTGTGTATAAGGGTCTCTACCTGGTACAGTGTGTATAAGGGTCTCTACCTGGCGCAGTTTGTATAAGGGGCTCTACCCAGTGCAAAGTGTATAAGGGGTTTGCTGTACTGTGGTGTAATGCATGTAATTGGCTCTAACATGGGCATAATGTTTATAAGGGTTACTACTGTGTAGCGTAGTGTTAATAAGGGGCTCTAGCATGTGGCATAATGTTTATAAGGAGTATTACTTTGTAGCATAACGTGAATAATGGACATTACTGTGTGGTGTAATGTAAGTAAGGGACACTACTGTGTGGTGTCATTTGAATTGGGGGTACTATTGTGTGACTATGCCCCTTTTTAGCACACGTGCCTTCCCTATTTCAAGTGTGTGTGTGTGTGTGTGTGTGTGTGGGGGGGGCGGCGTCAGTCCTTTACTTTGCCAGGAGTTCTCGGACACCTAGATGCACCCCTGCCTTTCAGACATGCATAAAAATCCCTGGGTTTATGCACGTAAACACACCTCAATCTAAGGTTTTGGTATGTTAGAATGTCCGCGACCATCCTCTCGACCAGGGTCATGGAGTTCAGACCGGGGAATTTGCCGGCTTGCTAGACTCGCTGATTTCCCTAGTCTGATGTCTGAAAGGGGTATCACATACTACATGATAATAGTAATGCAGTGTGTTGTGGAAATTTTGTTTATTCTTGTTTAGATTAAACCCCTCCTTTTCATGCACCCGTGATGAGCCAATAAAATGATTTGAGCAACTTCCATTATGGACAATAAGAAAGGGTTATTTGCTTATCTGTGACAACAAGATATCTGAAAGCAATCAAGATAAGATGACAGAAAACAAGACAATGAAGTTTGTTGTCCTCCTTCATAACAATTAATTAATCCTTTGCTGATATACAAGAATTTACTGGAATCATGTTACAGTATATATGGTAATTCCTGATTTTAGAATACATCTTGACCACACTGAAATTTTACTTTCCTTTTTTTCTGGTCTGATTAAGCTATAATCATGACATAGCTCCTGATTTATTCAGCATATTAAGAAATCAATTGTCAGGTTAACAACATTGTGAAGGATGAATTGGTCATGAATAAAATTTTGGAATACGAAAATCAGTTTGTAAGGTAGGGCATAAATGTACATGGCTATGCTTTGTAATGATAGGGTCTTCTATTTTATCCTTAAGGGGGTACACACGTAGTGATTTTTACTTAATTTCTAAGTAATCTGACTAGATTGCTTAGAAATTAAGCACACATCGCTCCGTGTGTAGGGTGCCGGAGACAGCGATGCGCAGACCCACGCGTCACTATCACTAGCTCTAGATTTGGCATGCATGCATACCAAATCTAGTTAGATCACTCTCTTCACCGCTGGGTGGAGTGAACGTACCCCTCATCCCCCTCCCTCACGCAGCACACATCGCACTGTGTGCTGAGCAGTGGGAGAGATGTGTGCTGAGCGTTCTGTGATAGATCGCTCAGCACACATCTCCCCATATGTACCCCTCTTTAGTGGTAATAGGCAGCGGTGCAATGACAAGTGGTGGCTGCAGTGCCAACTGCATAGTGCATGAGGAGGTGCTTAACACATATAACATACATATTAAAATGTATGGAATAAATGTGCTGGCTTGTTTTATCCAGGGATGGCAGCACTGTTAACGCCACACTACGCACCCAGGACTCAGCATTAGGCATAACTCTCCTCCTAAGCCCACCACCAGACTCCCATTGGCTAGGTTTCACTGCAGTCAGGGGGCGGACTTTGAAGGACAGCGAAGCTGATTGCTGCATCCTAGGTGCAGCGCCAGCTGTGATAGATACAGCACTGCCATTCCCTGGGGACCTGCAGCCAGCACATATAATACATACATCTCTGCATGTATGTTCATATGTGCATACTGCAGTCCCCCCCCCCCCAACACAAACACACACACACACACACACACACACACACACACACACACACACACACACACACCTGCACTATGTGGTGTGAGCTGCAGGGCCAGGGGCTGCAGCCACCACTGGCAATCTCTGATTATTAGGCTTTCATGAAAAGAGTCGGCATGATAAATTGCTTGTTCACTTTGCAAATACAAGTCTGATGCTCAAAAGGAGGAAAGTGCAGATGATGTATCTCTGCCTGGTAAAATACAGATACATTTATAAATAAATGTCAACTAATTTGATATGCTGTCATATTTTTAGCTGTATATGTAGCTAAACCAGTGGTTCTGTTTTAAAAGTTATCTTAAGATACATATAGTATATAAGACCCAATTTGCATGTCTCTGCCCTCAATTCCCTCTTTTGTTTTGTGCTGCAAAGTTATTTTTATAGCAGGAAGTGTTTGAATGACTTCTGTTTAAGAAAGATTTGAGTGTATTTTATTAACAATGAGAGCTTTATTTTATGGTTTCTTATCATCCATTTCATCCTAACCTTACTGGTTACTCTGTTTAAATTTGCTACGAATATAGAATAACAATTTCTATACAATGATCTATGGGATTTGCTTGCGGCTCGCAGGCTCACAGCACTTGACCTTCATCTTTGATAGATTACATGTCTTCAACATATATTTCGCTTTACCATTACAATTCCCTTAATCTGATTGCACAACTAAGTAATAAAAAGATTTAAATAGCACTTAGAATTCAAAATTAGTGAAATTGGTTCTTGTCCTTGGAAATGTGTTTGTGGTAATTCTAACTTTAACAATTTCTCATGATTTGTATTACACAGTGACTGATAAGAGTGAGACAAAGTAGAGTTGTGACTTAATATATATTCTCTATAGCATCATAAGACCCATCAATGATGCAGTCCTTTAACCACCTTACTGGACATTCAATTGAAACCTTGGCATTTTAAAAAGAAAAGTGCCATCTAAATATAGTGGGACTGATTCCATACGACCATTGCATCTTACTTTCTAGCTTATTCTGTGAGACTCCCCTGGGTGGTGCAGACGGTGCTCAGCACACAGTGCATTTGTCCTGTAGGTGCACTAGCTGCATCCATCCATGATTGCCTGCATCTGTATGCACTGCCGCCAGCTGCAGTGCTGCCCGTTGTAATGTATAATAGTAGCTGTGTCCCCGGCTCCTTCTCTGCCAGACAAACCGCTGCTAATATGCATTATGCTGCAGCTGGCAACCCCACGTACTCCACCTCCTCCTTGTTTCCTGCAGTGTCTGCAGGGACTGGGAGAGACATCATAACATCTCTCCAGAGGGACTTTCACCGAACACAGGAGCCATTTCGTGGCTGGCTGCTGCTGCTGGGCACAACATAGGTATAGCTGCTCCTGGGGTGGGGTGGGGTGAGGAATGATGAGAAGGGGGAATAAGGAGGAGGAGGAATGAGGTGGAGCGGATCTACCTGGCATAATGTGTAAAAGGAGCTCTCCTGTGACGTAACATGTATAAGCG
This sequence comes from Pseudophryne corroboree, assembly GCF_028390025.1. Lineage (NCBI taxonomy): Eukaryota > Metazoa > Chordata > Amphibia > Anura > Myobatrachidae > Pseudophryne > Pseudophryne corroboree. The sequence goes on from NC_086445.1 coordinate 273,039,583, forward strand.
GTTCTACTGTGGTGTAACATGTATAAGGGGCACTACTGTGTAATTTAACATGTATAAGAGGTACTACTATTGTGGGCAGCATGGATGGTGTAATGGTTAATAATACTGCCTCACAACACTGTGGTCATGGGTTTGATTCCCACCATGGACCTAACTGTGTTGAGTTATTATATTCTCCCCGTGCTTGTGTGGGTTTCCTCCAGGTACTCCAGTTTCCTCCCACAATCCAAAAATATACCGGTAGGTTAACTGGCTCCCGACAAAAATAATCCCTGGTGGGAATGTGTGTGGTGTATATGTGATAGGGAATATAAGTTATAAACTCCACTGGGTCAGGGGCCGATGTGAATGGTGAAATATTCTCTGTAAAGCGCTGCAGAATATGTGTGCACCATATAAATAACTGATAATAAATAACAATAATACTATGTGGCGTAATGCGTATAAGGGGTACTACTGTGCGGTGTAATGTGAATAAAAGACACTACTGTGTGGTATAATGTGAATTGGTACTGTTCTGTGGCCATGTCCCTTTCTCATGAAGCCATGCCCCTATATTTTTGGCATGCGCCTTTGGCTCGTACTGTCCCTATTGTTAATATGGGGACACCAATTTTCTTTCTGGCACAGAACACCAAAATGTCTAGTTATAGCTCTGTGCCAGACATCCATGCTTACCACTGTTTTTCCATCTGCAGCAGTAATCCTCATCATTAGCATATGCACATACACCAACTCAATGTTGGGTGCAAAAGATCCCTCTGAAACAGACGCCTCTTTTCCATCCGCACATTGCTAGAGTTGGCTGACATGCCCACATCGCTCCCATGGCACTCCCACTAGATGGAACAGGGGAAGACATAGAGGGAGATGAGGGAAGACAGAGAGAGAAGGGGAGATGGAGAGTTGGGGGGTGGAGAGATAGGAGGGAAACAGAAAGGGAGGGCAGAAACGGAGTGGGGGAGGTGGAGAGAGAGAGAAAGAGTTGAAGAGAAGGGGGGGGCAGAAATGGATTTAGAGAAAGGAGAAATGGAGAAAGAGAGAGGAAACAGGGAGAGAGAATGGAGACAGAAAGAGAGGGGTAGATGGAGAGAGAAAGGGGAAGACGAAAAGAAAGAGAGGGGGAGATGAAAACATAGAGAGGAGGAGTGGGGCAGAAGGAGGGAGAGAGATGGAGAAAGAGCGGGGAGAGGAAGAGAGAGGAGGGGAAGAAGAGGTAGGGAGAGAAAGAGAGGGTAGATGGAGTAAGGGAGAAAGAGGGGGGCAGATGGAGGGAGAGAGATGGAGGAAGAATGAGGCGAGAAGGGGAGAGAGAGTGGAGGCAGAGGGACAGAGAGGGTGAGATAGAGGGAAGGGGCAGAGGGAGAGAGAGGGGCAGATGGTACAAGAGAGTGATAGAGACTGAGCAGCGCTTGCCACTTGTACTACTGTACTGTTGATTTTTTCCTACATGGCCCGGGATCAGTGGTGTGGACAATCAGGTGCTGCTGCTGCACAAGGAGGTGGCTGCCAGTGGCTCTGCGATTCCCTCCCCCAGGCTTTTTTGTGTCAGGGATGTGATAGAACTAGAAAGGAAGAGGGGGCTGCGGGAGCGACCCCTCCTCCCCACAATAGAGGGGGAGTTTAGAATAGGAATGTAGATCGGGCACAAGCAGCATTTCTGATTCTGGGGGTAGGAGCTGAGAGGGGAGTGGCCCCTCCTCCTCCCTCCAGCTGGGAGTTGGGACTTGAACACTGACTGACTGTGCAGTGGCCACATTAATGTACAGGTTCTGGGGCACTGGCGGTGGGCAAGCATAGCGCTGGCAGGGGCATTTAATGAGTCAGTAAGACTCATTGTAATGCTAGCAACTCAGCCCCTTCACTAAAGTAGGCACCGGTACAATGCACCATGTCATGGCTGAGTTTGTTTGTGAACCCGGACTAGAACTAGACACTGGGTTTGATCTTGAGTGCTGTGGACAGAAATGGGCTGGCTTGATGAATGATCTGCTCATTCAGACGTGGCAGTCAGGCAGTATACTCTATGAGGAAAGGTGACCAGCTAAGGGTACTGGAACACTGGTGTTGGAAGCCACCAATGCAATGAGTAGCTGGGTTGTTGTCACCTAATGGAGAGTCATTTGAGGACTGGTGCGTTGACGGAACGCTGAGAGGACCGGCAATGCAGGAGATTCTTGGATCACTGGTTGGAACAAGTGGAATAGCTGTTGAAGAGACTGAGGACAACAGCAGTGACTGTAGAAGAAGCTGAGGGAATCGGCAATGACTGTAGAGGAAACTGAGGACAACAGCAATAATTGTAGATGAAGCTGAGGACACCAATAATATTTGTTGATGAAGCTGAGAGCATCAACAGTAACTGTAGATGAAGCTGAGGATATCAGCAATACTTGTCGATGAAGCGGAAAGCATCAGCAATGCAGATTTCCAGATGCCGGGCAACTGAGGCAGCACAGTGGGGATTCCAAATGCTGTGTAATGCAGTGTCGGCACTGCTGGTATCCCAGGTGCTGTGATGTAGTGATTCTGCACAATGTATGAGTTATTGCTGCAAGGTGGTAGACAGCAGTAGCAGGTTTTCCAGATACTGAGGTGCGCTACCTTGCACAGCAGTTTAACTGGAAGCTGGTAGGAATCAGCAGAGTCTCTAATGCCACTAGAAATATAGGACAGTTCCTCTGGATCACTGGAGGACTTCCAGTGAGTCTGGAGATGCCAGGATGTAGTGGCAGTGATGGCCCTTTAAATCATCCAGGGAGTCAGGGAGTGCGGTAGATGGTAACTGCACTGAGTCTATTACCAGCAAGAGATTCTGGAGCTCACTACAGGCAGAGAGACACCAAAGCACTAACCCATTGCTAGTGCTGAGACCTGGAACTTATACCCAGTGCTTACAGCTGAGAGTGGATGAGCAACTCACATGATGCTGAAGTGAATCCGGATTGGCTCCTGGGAGATCAGCTGACTGGGGACTGTCATGGCGCTGTCCATGGGGGAGAGCGGCGGGAACTTCAGCGTGCTGCGGCCAGAGCCAGCCGCTATGGCCGCCAGACAGGGAGATGCTGGTACACAGTCACAGGTGCCGCGCCCAGATGAAGATTCGCGCCCATTCTTGCGGCGGAGGTGAGCTAAAGCGCGGCAAGGAAGCGCAGATAACCTCCGTTTTGTGACACACCAGCAGCACCGCCGCTATTTCTAGTTCCCTCTCTCTCTTTTCACTATCCACCTCCCCCTTTCTCTCTCTCTCTGCCCCCCCTCTCACTAGCGCACGCAGGGGGGGTTTCTGAGTACCCAGAAACCCCCCCTGACAGACCAAATCATTTTTTTAAAGCAAAAAACCCGGAGCCGCGGTCCACAGTAAAGACAGAGGTGTAGCTCCCTACGCCGCTGACGTTCAGCTTCAGAGAGCTTGGGCCGTGGATAGCTCTGATGAACAACTTTTCCTTGCACAGAGGAAGAGACTCTATTAACTGGTCGGGACAAAACAGGATCAACAACGTTGGTAGTATTCCTGAGGAGATCAGGCATTACAGAGAGAATACTAGGCAAAAGTTCTTGTAACTGTAATAACATCTGGTAGAATATCTGCAGTTGGTCAGGAGTCTTAGAGCAGAAGGTCAGAGAATCTCTGGAGAAAGAATTCCGCTGCAGACACTGTGCCAATTGATGCTGAGTCGACTCCAGACCTTCCAAGCGTCCTGCAATATTGCTTAGGAGGTCCTGCGTCAGACAAACACTTTCGGCCGGGTCCATGGGGCCAGTTCCTACTGTCATGACTAAGGTTTTTGTGAACCCGGTGCTAGCGAAGTCTGCGCGGGCGACTGGAGGACTACACGAATACCACCACTGACCTGGTTTTGGAAGTGTTGTGGACTCGGGGTCTCTTCCGGTGACTGGGAAGAGGAACCGCGGCAGAGATGGCCGAATCCAGGTTCTCCTCATGCAGGATGAGGTCGGCAGACAGGAAGCACGTGTGGGCGCTGAAGGTCTCCTGAAAGACAGAAATGGAAAGGCGCTGATGAATCAGTGAAGAATAACAGGTACAACTGTGCTAAAGGGCACGGGGTGCTTGGGGACACTGAGGTGCTTGGAGACACTGAGGTGCTTGGAGACACTGAGGTGCTTGGAGACACTGAGGTGCTTGGAGACACTGAGGTACTTGGAGACACTGAGGTACATAGAGGCACTGAGGTGCGTAGAGGCACTGAGGTGCGTAGAGGCACTGAGGTGCGTAGAGGCACTGAGGTGCGTAGAGGCACTGAGGTGCGTAGAGACACTGAGGTGCGTGAAGACACTGGGGTGCGTAGAGACACTGGAGTGCGTAGAGACACTGGGGTGCTGAGGCACGGAGGTGCTGGAAGCACGGAGGTACTGAGGCACGGAGGTGCTGAGGCACGGAGGTGCTGAGGCACGGAGATGCTGAGTCACGGAGATGCTGGAAGCACGGAGGCACGGAGGTGCTGGAAGCACGGAGGTACTGAGGCACGGAGGTGCTGAGGCACGGTGATGCTGAGTCACGGAGGTGCTGGAAGCACGGAGGCACGGAGGTGCTGGAAGCACGGAGGTACTGAGGCACGGAGGCACGGAGGTCCTGAGGCACGGAGGTACTGAGGTGCTGAGGCACGGAGATGCTGAGTCACGGAGGTGCTGGAAGCACGGAGGTGTTGGAAGCACGGAGGTACTGAGGCACGGAGGTGCTGAGGCACGGAGATGCTGAGTCACGGAGCTGCTGGAAGCACGGAGGTGCTGGAAGCACGGAGGTACTGAGGCACAGAGGTGCTGAGTCACGGAGATGCTGGAAGCACGGAGGCACGGAGGTGTTGGAAGCACGGAAGTACTGAGCTCTGGAGATCCCAACTACAACAGTAGTAAAACTGAAACACGACAGCTGTGGTTTTCAGTGGAGAACATGGAATTCAGTACTGTGCCTTTAAGACGAAACATTGCAGCTGTGCCTTTACATTGAGACTCAGGGAAATGGTGAAATCAAATGGCAACACACAAGTAACCATACAGGAACAAGGGAACAGAGTTTCCACAGGAACTTAGGTACAATGGTTACCTTAAGGGAGCTCAGCATAAAGACTCTCACAAGGCTGTATGTGACACGAGGAACTGGCCCAGATTCCAACTCAGCCTCCTGATTTATACTTCCTGGTCCTTGATGATTGGTGGGCAGGATTAGGTGATGTCACTGTCATGTGACTACTCTAGCCAAGGCTGTGATGTAGAATGAGGCCTAGCAGGCCAAGAGAACACTGAAGCCTGGACTTCTGCAAAACACAGGATGCTTGCTTTTAGATTACTGAATTCAGCCTCACACAGGAGATCACCACAGGTGGAGCTGATTACCTCTCAGGCAGAGAACTCAGGAAACTCAGTGCTGACAAGCTGTTTAACTCCGTGAGTGAAAAGACACAGGATCCAGGACAGAAAGCAGGGGTAAGTCACCAAATATGAGAATTACAGTCAGGATTGTGACAGTATCCCCCTCTTCGAGGGTGGACTCCGGACACCCATCTAATCTTAGGGGAACTTGAGAAATTCATACAGAAGAATTTAGGACCTTCGTTGATGCCTCTTCTTCTTATGGGAACGTTTGGTTTTGACCAAGGACCGCGGGATCTCCTGTAAAGAAAAACCTTCCTTAGAAAACATGGGGGCTCCCAAGAAAGGAGTAGCATCATGGACTGGATCAAATTCAGAGTCTGAGTCCAAGTCTAATGGAAGATATGAATCTCCCATAGATACACAGTTTGCAGATGAAAATGAGGTGCACTGGAGATTTAAATTCTCTGGGCTAGGAGAGACTCCAACATGAGCAATTTTAATGGTCGGATTCTTACTGAAGGAGATTCTTAGATTATCCCTGGGAGGACAGCACAAACTTCCTTCTGCATTCCCTTTAGAGCCTGATTTCTTTACCGAGTCAGATTCCATAGGTTTAGGACCAAATTCTTTAACCACAGCATTACTAAAATTCTGTAAGTCATGGAACACAGGATCATTACTCTCAAAAAGCATGTTGGCCCACTCCAAAGCTCTTCCTCTGAATGCCAGGAACAGATATCGAGTAACGTTGGAAGGAGTTACTGCACCTGAAGGATCAGACTCCATCCGAGACAGAAATTGTTCAACCAAAGCGGCATATTGCAGTAAATCTCCATCGAAGTAAATAGGTGGTAAACCATCAGACGAAAGCTTAGAGGCTGAAACTGGAGAAATCTTTGACTGGACGAGTAGGACTGGATTGGATCCGGGGATGCTTGAATTGGCTGGAACCAAAGGAGACTGACCAGGCTGGTCCTGGAGTAACACTGGACCGGCTGGAACCGGAACGAACTGACCAGGCGGAGCCTGGAGTATTGCTGGACCGGCTGGAACCGGAACGGACTGGCCAAGCTGGGCCTGGAGTATTGCTGGACCGGCTGGAACCGGAACGGACTGACCAGGCTGGGCCTGGAGTATTGCTGGACCGGCTGGAACCGGGACGGACTGAGTCCTTTCTTCACGGGGCTGAACCAAGGCAGGAGCCCCCACTTCACGGGGCTGGGCTGAGGCAAGAGCCCCCACTTCACGGGGCTGGGCTGAGGCAAGAGCCCCCACTTCACGGGGCTGGGCTGAGGCAAGAGCCCCCACTTCAAGGGGCTGGGCTGAGGCAAGAGCCCCCTCTTCACGGGGCTGGGCTGCGCTCTGAAGGCTCTCTGGCTGGGCAGCGCTCTGAAGGCTCTCTGGCTGGGCAGCGCTCTGAAGGCTCTCTGGCTGGGCAGCGCTCTGAAGGCTCTCTGGCTGGGCAGCGCTCTGAAGGCTCTCTGGCTGGGCAGCACTCTGTAGACCCTCTGGCTGGGCAGCACTCTGTAGACCCTCTGGCTGGGCAGCACTCTGTAGACCCTCTGGCTGGGCAGCACTCTGTAGACCCTCTGGCTGGGCAGCACTCTGTAGACCCTCTGGCTCTGGACCCTCGGATCCCCTTCCTGGGGCTGTACCCTCGGAACCCCCTCCTGGGGCTGGACCCTCTGAAGAACCCCCTCCTGGGGCTGTGCCCTCTGAAGAACCCCCTCCTGGGGCTGGACGCTCTGAACCCCTCACTGGGGCTGGACGCTCTGAACCCCTCACTGGGGCTGGACGCTCTGAAGAACCCCTTCTTGGGGCTGGACACTCTGAAGAACCCCTTCTTGGGGCTGGACACTCTGAAGACGCCCCCCCTGGGGCTGAAGACACGGACGCCCCCCCCTGGGGCTGGACACTCTGAAGACGCCCCTCCTGGGGCTAGACACTTTGAAGACGCCCCTCCTGGGGCTGGACACTTTGAAGACGCCCCTCCTGGGGCTAGACACTCTGAAGACGCCCCTCCTGGGGCTAGACACTCTGAAGACGCCCCTCCTGGGGCTGGACACTTTGAAGACGCCCCTCCTGGGGCTGGACACTCTGAAGACGCCCCTCCTGGGGCTGGACACTCTGAAGACGCCCCTCCTGGGGCTGGACACTCTGAAGACGCCCCTCCTGGGGCTGGACACTCTGAAGACGCCCCTCCTGGGGCTGGACACTCTGAAGACGCCCCTCCTGGGGCTGGACACTCTGAAGACGCCCCTCCTGGGGCTGAAGACACGGACGCCCCCCCTGGGGCTGGACACTCTGACTCCTCTGTGACTCTAAATGGCTTGAATATTCTTCTCTGGACACCCAACTTGGGATAAGGTCTTTTAATCACTGGACCCCAGTCATAAATTTGAGTCTCTTTCCGAGTAGCCATCTTGATACCCCCGTCAGCAGTAGCAGGATCGGCTACTGTGGATGACTTGTAGACATGAGCACTGTGATACTGCGATTTGTCACCATTCCCTGGCTTGCGAAGAATGCAGTCTTTAACAAAATGACCGGAATTTCCACAGTAAAGACAGAGGTGTAGCTCCCTACGCCGCTGACGTTCAGCTTCAGAGAGCTTGGGCCGTGGATAGCTCTGATGAACAACTTTTCCTTGCACAGAGGAAGAGACTCTATTAACTGGTCGGGACAAAACAGGATCAACAACGTTGGTAGTATTCCTGAGGAGATCAGGCATTACAGAGAGAATACTAGGCAAAAGTTCTTGTAACTGTAATAACATCTGGTAGAATATCTGCAGTTGGTCAGGAGTCTTAGAGCAGAAGGTCAGAGAATCTCTGGAGAAAGAATTCCGCTGCAGACACTGTGCCAATTGATGCTGAGTCGACTCCAGACCTTCCAAGCGTCCTGCAATATTGCTTAGGAGGTCCTGCGTCAGACAAACACTTTCGGCCGGGTCCATGGGGCCAGTTCCTACTGTCATGACTAAGGTTTTTGTGAACCCGGTGCTAGCGAAGTCTGCGCGGGCGACTGGAGGACTACACGAATACCACCACTGACCTGGTTTTGGAAGTGTTGTGGACTCGGGGTCTCTTCCGGTGACTGGGAAGAGGAACCGCGGCAGAGATGGCCGAATCCAGGTTCTCCTCATGCAGGATGAGGTCGGCAGACAGGAAGCACGTGTGGGCGCTGAAGGTCTCCTGAAAGACAGAACTGGAAAGGCGCTGATGAATCAGTGAAGAATAACAGGTACAACTGTGCTAAAGGGCACGGGGTGCTTGGGGACACTGAGGTGCTTGGAGACACTGAGGTGCTTGGAGACACTGAGGTGCTTGGAGACACTGAGGTGCTTGGAGACACTGAGGTACTTGGAGACACTGAGGTACGTAGAGGCACTGAGGTGCGTAGAGGCACTGAGGTGCGTAGAGGCACTGAGGTGCGTAGAGGCACTGAGGTGCGTAGAGACACTGAGGTGCGTGAAGACACTGGGGTGCGTAGAGACACTGGAGTGCGTAGAGACACTGGGGTGCTGAGGCACGGAGGCACGGAGGTGCTGGAAGCACGGAGGTACTGAGGCACGGAGGTGCTGAGGCACGGAGGTGCTGAGGCATGGAGATGCTGAGTCACGGAGATGCTGGAAGCACGGAGGCACGGAGGTGCTGGAAGCACGGAGGTACTGAGGCACGGAGGTGCTGAGGCACGGAGATGCTGAGTCACGGAGGTGCTGGAAGCACGGAGGCACGGAGGTGCTGGAAGCACGGAGGTACTGAGGCACGGAGGCACGGAGGTCCTGAGGCACGGAGGTACTGAGGTGCTGAGGCACGGAGATGCTGAGTCACGGAGGTGCTGGAAGCACGGAGGTGTTGGAAGCACGGAGGTACTGAGGCACGGAGGTGCTGAGGCACGGAGATGCTGAGTCACGGAGCTGCTGGAAGCACGGAGGTGCTGGAAGCACAGAGGTACTGAGGCACAGAGGTGCTGAGTCACGGAGATGCTGGAAGCACGGAGGCACGGAGGTGTTGGAAGCACGGAAGTACTGAGCTCTGGAGATCCCAACTACAACAGTAGTAAAACTGAAACACGACAGCTGTGGTTTTCAGTGGAGAACATGGAATTCAGTACTGTGCCTTTAAGACGAAACATTGCAGCTGTGCCTTTACATTGAGACTCAGGGAAATGGTGAAATCAAATGGCAACACACAAGTAACCATACAGGAACAAGGGAACAGAGTTTCCACAGGAACTTAGGTACAATGGTTACCTTAAGGGAGCTCAGCATAAAGACTCTCACAAGGCTGTATGTGACACGAGGAACTGGCCCAGATTCCAACTCAGCCTCCTGATTTATACTTCCTGGTCCTTGATGATTGGTGGGCAGGATTAGGTGATGTCACTGTCATGTGACTACTCTAGCCAAGGCTGTGATGTAGAATGAGGCCTAGCAGGCCAAGAGAACACTGAAGCCTGGACTTCTGCAAAACACAGGATGCTTGCTTTTAGATTACTGAATTCAGCCTCACACAGGAGATCACCACAGGTGGAGCTGATTACCTCTCAGGCAGAGAACTCAGGAAACTCAGTGCTGACAAGCTGTTTAACTCCGTGAGTGAAAAGACACAGGATCCAGGACAGAAAGCAGGGGTAAGTCACCAAATATGAGAATTACAGTCAGGATTGTGACAGATATATGTATATTTTGAGGATGGAAATAGATAATCATATCATGTGTGGGATCATATTGTTCAGAGTCACGTAAACATTAATCTGGTGGGAATAAGAATATTATTATATAATACCACATTAAGTTATTAATAATACCAGATTTATGTATGATTAATGTGATGGGTTTAACTGGTCATGGGGTGGGAACTCAGATGCAAACAACAGAAACCACATCTCAAGTCCTAGCCATCGCCCACTTCTTGAGCTGACCAATGATCCCCGGTGCACAGGATATGTCCCACCCCCGAACCAATGGAAGAAGAGCACACAGTGTCTATTGTATTATGTTTTGATCTACTGTATAAAGAGCCAGCTGCAGGCCAGGTCACTATCACAGACTCTGAAGGTCATCACCCTTGATGACTGAGGACCGACTGGGAAGCGCAGGTGAAACCAAAAGTATGTACCATTGACTGTAGCCATTATTCTATTGTATTGTATTGCTTGGTGATTGTAACTCCCTTTCAGAAATAATAGGCTGTGGTGTCGAAACCCAGCCGTTTAAATACAATTTGGTGTTGTGTCTTCCTTTCCCTGCTAAGGTTTAAAGAGTGTATTACTATCGCATGCATAACTGTGAAGGGTTCACTGTGTAACATTGGGTGTGTACGCGCTGTGTGTACTTTGTGCAGCCAGCACAGCGTTTGTACGCAAACTCCGTACACGGTACGGGACTCTGTATGCTAAAGGTGTAACAAGTACGTAGGTTGTGTATTAAGTATAGCGGCCGCAGCGGCTTCATTTAAAGTGTATGAAATGTCTTTTTAAAGTATTGCTTTTATTCCTGTACGTAAACCAGCATTTACAATTGGGAGCTCGTCCGATTTGCCACATACTTGCAGCCTAACGGGTCATAGCAGACTTAATCTATCAGCAAAGGGTGGACAGAAAGTATCCTACGTAACCCTTTCGTGGTCGATGGATGCACTGAAAACCCTACTTGTGTGCTAATTAGATGATGTCTGCTCTGTATGGTTTGCAGAGATGCTGGTAGAACCCGTAGAACAACAGGAAAAAAGCTATTTAGAAAAATCTGTACAATTTTTTGGGCGCCAAATAGTGTACACAAAAGGCACCCATACTTTGCATACTCTCTCACATTGTTGCCATAAAACTCAGATTGCTAGATTCATTTAGATCTGTGTGAAACCGGAGATATTTGTTGCTATATAGTTAAAAATAAAACAGTATTTTAAGGAAGTAAGTGAAAAGACACAAACGCAGGTCTGCATAAAAGTTTATACAGAACAAGTTGTGTCTAGTGGGCAGTAGTAATTACTATTGTTCACATTTATAGAGCTGTATGATTTGTTTTATTGCGGACGCAGGGTTTTGTACACATGTCTCGGACAAAGTACAGGACTGCGCAAACAGCGTAAAAAGTCACGCACGGTCGCGTGTTTACGCAAAGTGCGTAAGAGTGCGGACGCTAAGTACAAATTACATAATAGTGTTGTTTAGTTAAAAGGTGGGATAGTAGCCATGCTACAATAGCACAAAACTACCCGGTTTCTAAAGCAGATTAGTATAAAACTTTTGTTTAAACTGTATTGCCTCTGGGGTAAAGCTGCCTATCTGAATGAATTGAAATTTTCTGTACAGAAAAACCAAAGTGTATTTGAGTGAGTGAAAGCGGACAGAGTGGATCTGAACCCAGAAACTGAAGTGGTCTGAAGTGGTCTGAAGTGGTAACACCAGGTTAGTAGAGGCCCGGCAGCGTAGGGTTCGCTACCCTGCGTGATTAGAACTGAAGTGGTCTGAAGTGGTCTTAGTGATCCCATACAACTAAGTGATGAAGTGGTCTGGAGTGATCTAGGCTAGGTTGTCTACAGCAATCGTAGGCATATGGATAACTAGTATCTATAGGCTGTGCTATTGCATTGCATGTCCGTGTGTTCTGCACAGCACAACGTGATACCATTGTGTCATATGCGCTGTGGGAGAGCATACGCAGACGAGATTGCATAGACAAAATGGGTTTTTCTTTGACAACGTCGGGAAATCTCCCTGGTGGGCTTCACTGGAAAGGGTGAAGGATAGTTATCTAATTTCTCTGTTTTTCACCCTACAAACAATTCCAGTTGAAAGATACCGAAAAGGAATTTTTCGCTGCCTCTCTCAGGAAAATATTCCAAACAGAACTTCCACCGAAAGAAATGATGGTGCTGTAAGGTCTGATAGGAGCCCTAAGTTGGGTACATTGCCTTCGCTATCAACAGTGTATCGTAGTACTGACCAACGTGGGCGGAGAGCGAGTGGAAGGCGCTCGGAGATACTTCCACCGTCTACTTACATTGAGTATTTTGGTGTTTGTGGGAATTTTTTTTGTTATTAAAAGAGACCCACAAATATGGGAGCCAGTTGCTCAAGTGAGAGACGTTTAGGCAGGGTTCAGGCAGAAATGTGGCCGAAAGGCTTAGCAAGGTTCATCATGTGTGAAAAATATGGTTCACACAGAAGTTTTTTGCAATGAATGGTTACGTATGACTGACAAAGATGAGGTACCATTCCCTAAGGTGGGCAGCTTTGAACCCGAGGCACTGCAGAATGTAAGCATAAAATATGTCTTCTTAAATCCAGAAAACAAAGGATTAGACATAATGATTGTTTACATTTATGGCAGCAAGAGGGGGAGATGCAAAGGGAACAAACTCGTAAAGCAGGTTCCAAACTTAGCAGGAATGGAGACACGAACCCACCATTACCGACACAGGTCAAATGGAATAAGATGGCTACAATCAATGGTACATCTGTAAATGATAGTAATATGCAAGAGCAATGTATTAACCCTAACCTTTGCAAGTTGTATCCTGTTTTGAAGACTTTTCAAGGTCATAGGTCACAGGAAGATGAAGGATCCAGCCAAATCACAGCTCTTATTCAGGCAGTCACTCTGCAGGAAACTCAGGTGGGGCCTGTCCATCCAGTTAGAGCAGTACCAGTGTTCCCCACTGAAAGAACTGGTGAGGTCACAGCTACCGGTAAGTGTGAGACGGGTAATTGCACAGAGACAACAACACCCTACAGTAAACAGATTAGAAACGGAATGGTAGGATTACATCCTGTCTTGGAAATAGTAACTCCCAATTGGGGAACCGATAGTCAAGGAGTAATCCTCACCAGGAATAATGCAATGTATTGCCCATGGTCCAGAGCTGAGCTGCGGTCAATAATTTCAGAATTCCCCGATCCCCGGGAGTATTTAGCCAGATGTCAAAAGTTTATCAGAGATCTGGGTAATGCTTATGAACCAGTTAATAAAGATTGGCGGATACTTTTAAAAGCGTGCCTACCCCCTAATATTGACACCCAAAAAATGTATCACTGATTGTAAGTTAGAGTCGGATAGTCCTATGACTGACGGAAACAATCAGGAGAATATAGAACTAATTAATAAACAACTAGAGTTGTGTTTCCCCATTACTGTTAAGTGGAGAAGAATTTTCTCCATAAAACAGGGGGAAAATGAAATGGCATCTGAATATTTCCATCGGGCCCTGCAAATAATGGATAGATACATTGGGGTATCAGATACCGGGTACGATGCGAATTACAGGGAAGTGGCTGTCTCTGTGCTAATGGACGGACTCAATAAGGCAGGTAGGGACAGGGTACAAGCATCTTTGCCTAATTGGAGAGGGGCCACAGTAGCTTGTCTTAGAGCATGCGCAATTAAACATCATAAGAATATTGCTAGGCGTAGAAAGCAACAGGAGGAGAAGCTGATAACAATAAGTCTACAGGCTCTTGCAGCAAAGTCTCATCAGCCTAAACCCCAAAACCCGGATAGTAGGAAAAGACCTAGGATATGTTACACTTGTAGGAAGGAAGGGCATTTAGTCAGAGATTGTAGATATAGTAGAACACATAGTCAAGATAGACCCCTAGACAGAGAAAACAAGCCACAGTATTAAACACATAGACGGGATCAAGGGACATAAGGAATCACGAGCCATATAGAAAACACAGATTCGGTTAATGGGAAGAACAGAATAAATGCAACTTACTAATGTTACATTTCACTGTTCTAGATGCATGTCCATCACAGGTAGAGAAAATTAACTCACAGATACCGGGTTCCCTATGAACTTAGGATGGACAGGACACTGGATTGATGGCTGGGATAGTCCCAGTAGAGATAAGACACACAGAATTTTTTTAAGGGGTATAGACAGTAGAGAATCACTTCCCCATAGTGCCCAATCCAGTTGTCAAATCTTATAAAATCCTCTTTGCCTCTACAAACTTATCTGTTACTAACCTCTATGTGATTTTCCTTCAAAGTTTCCGCCTCATTTCTTACGTTCACCGACAGGAGGGTACAACACATGGACCCGATAACAGTTCAAACGCCACATGCCTAATCGGTCTTTCAGAGCTCTACCCAAAACCAGTATATCTCAACAGCATAAGGACATAAGGACACCAGTATTAATGCAGTGTGCCTGGTCATGCACAAAGGGTGGAGAATGAGAATACTGGTGAAGGGAGACTGTGCATAGACACCGATATGCATGATGGTGTGACAGCCTGTTGGTGAATGCCAAACCTGACAATCTTCTTTACTTACTATTTTTTTCCCTCTCTCTTCTCTCATCCAGAGACGGTTTACTTCACACAACTGATAACACACGATAGTAAATTTAATGTGCAAAATTTATGTTCCCTAAAGGAAAAGGCAGTCTGGAGGGCAAAGGGGTATGGCCAGGAGTCCTCAGGACTGTGGGCAGGTGAACACAGTAAGCCAGTAGCCCCCAGAGCATACTTTCCAAGTCTAGCTGAGGTGACACACGGTCTGACTCATCTAGGCAAAGAGGGTATGTGCAGGCTGATGAGAGCCTTCTGGTGTGCGCCAGGATTCTTTCCTCATGCAGGTAAGAGAGACATGTTTTGCTTGCTTGAGGAAGAATATTGGAAAGACAATACCAACAGAGCCATCCCATATCCCTCCTACAGATGGACCTTTTCAGGTAATACAAATCGACTTCATACAGTTACCACCCTATAGGAATTTGAAATATGTGTTAGTTTGTATTGATGTATTTTCTAACTGGGTAGAAGCGTTCCCTGCTGCCACAAATACTGCTACGTTCACGGCAAAGAAAATTGTGCAGGAAGTTGTGTGTAGATATGGTATCCCTAGAATAATTGAAAGTGACAGGGGTACCCATTTTACAGGTGAAGTCTTTCAGGTCATGTGCAAACTGATGGGAATTAATAGCAAGCTGCATACTCCGTACCGTCCACAGGCAAGTGCAAAGGTAGAGAGAGTGAACAGCACTATTAAGAACAAGCTGAACAAATTAATGGCTGAAACTGGATTGCTGTGGCCAGAAGCTTTGCCACTAGTGTTGTACAGCATCAGAACCCCTCCCAGGTCTCCCCTTAACTTTTTGGTCGACAACCTCATGTAATGATAGACCCCCAGGATGATTTGAAATGCAATAATGAAGTGACTATGAAATATTTGGTTGGGATGAGCCAGCAGCTGAGAAATCAACAAAGAAATTTAAAGCTGGTGATCCCTGACCTACCAAACAGTAATTGTCATGACATTGAACCTGGGGATTATGTGATGATTCGAAATTTCTTACGCTCAGGTTACCTCATAGACAGGTGGGAAGGACCATACCAAGTCTTGTTAACCAGCACGACAGCACTGAAGGTCGCCGAAAGAGAGACTTGGGTCCTCTCGTCCCACTGCAAGAAGGTCGCTGACCCGGAGAGAACTCGTGACAAAGAGCAGAGTATAGAGAATCTCGTATCACTGGAGTGTCTGTTCCGGGAAAGTTGAGAGGCAGGACTGTTGAAGGGCATCTGAACACAGAGAGTAACAAGATCTAGAACGGTTGTCACACCATTTTTTTTTTCACCTCCCCCTGAATTTTCCTTTCTTTTCTCCTTCTTATTTTCCTCCTTTCCCCTAACGAAATAGATCGATCACAAGAGACTGCGTTTCGGGTCCTGTTAGTAATTCTGGTTTTGATCAGGACAGTTTGTTTTGGTGAGGGTCCCAGAGAGGTCGAGCAGGGATCTGGAAAGGGTTCTGACGGCGATTATGAATTTGTAGGATCTCAGGAGCAGCACATCACTTTAGTAAAGGCTGGCATCAGTAAGCGCTCTGGTAGTCAGGGAGCTCGGAGGCACTGTGAGGGGTTATTGTCTGATGAATATTGAATTTGTAGGAATTGTGAGAATATAGTAGAGGATGGGTGCATCCAGAGATGTCAGTCCAACCTTAATATCGACATGGACCGTCATCCGTTGAGTGATTACCACTCACTAGTAGGTAAGGTCTTAAACCAGACAGAATGCTGGGTGTGCTCACAAGTGCCTCAAGGTCAGAGTAAGTCAGGATTAGTACCATACCCTTTAGCAATAGATGAGGTACTCGAATTGCGGGGTGGGAGACCGGTGGACACGAAATTCAATATCTCTAGGCCCCCTAGTTTGAAGCTCCACCAGTATCATGTAGACAGGTCCTTATTATGTTTTAATATTTCCAATTACCGAAAACCGGGAAATTGGGAAGTGAATAACAGACAATGACCTTTTCACACAGAGCTGATAGGATACCCATAGACTCTGAACTTGTGCGCCAAATAGCCAACAGTGGGAGGTATTTCCGGTATAGGTATACTCGTGGAAGCAAGACCATGTGGATTGGAAAAGTATCGTCAGAGTATTGTGCTCATATCATCCAGCCCGATACTTGTACTGAGCAGATGGGAGAACTAGGGATTGGTTTCTTTACTTGGAAAATTTGTAATATGGTGATGTTATATTTTGTCCCCTATGTTCTCTCAGATGATGCCTATTTCATATGTGGGAGGAAGGCGTACAAGTGGCTTGCCCAGAGCTCAGAGGTATTGTGTTATATTGGGAGAGTACTACCAGAGGTCATGACCATAACCCATGATAAAATGAAAGACCTTCACCGCAGTGCTCATGCTCCTTATACTCATACTCACTATGAACACATCATCAAGAGACACCTCATAGATAGGGCAGAGCACACAGCCTCTCATTTGATCCACGAATCCACCAGGATACAGTTCCTTCTCGCATTAGACATTACCCGTACTACCAGAGGAACTATAAATTATAGGTATATCCATGCGCTAGCGAACTTGATAGATAATATCACTGAGATGTATGACGACACCTTCAGGTATACGGGAAGGGAGTTACAAGCTTACAAGAAGGATCTGATTCAGCACAGAATGGTCCTTAATTATGTCACAGCCATGACAGGTGGGTACTGTGTTACCCTGGCAACTCAATATGGTGTGAAGTGCTGTACTTATATTACAAACAGCACTGACGACCCAACGGAGTTTATCGATCAAAAGACGGACGATATCTTGCAGTTGAAGTGGGAGTTCAGGAGAAAGCACAAACTTACCTTAGCGACTGTGAGTAATAAACTGACCGGCTGGGTCTCATGGTTGAACCCACGCAAATGGTTCTCAGGTTTAGGAGAGTAGGCTCAGAATGTCATTATGAGTGGGGGGAAGTTTCTCCTTTGTATCCTGGGAGTCGTCATAATTATTGGTTTGATATTTAGGTGTGTTCAAATTCTAATGCGGCGCAAGCACGGCACAAATTTGATGAGTCTAAGGAGCGAGGGCGCTGTTATAGCAGCAGATTTAATTTAATTTATGACCCATCCATAGAGACAGTGTTATGATAAGGATTGCAATATGAATTTCATGGCCTATTTCTTTCACCCGTTTTTCTTTGTCTCCCCCTCTGCACAGATACATCCAACTGGAAAAGACGTCAGCCCTACCCAAAATGTTTAAGTGAATGTATTTTTATATACGTGTCTTATCTTCATCTCTGCAACCTCCAGCTAATGGCACACATAGTCGACAGGTGATATCCACATATACTAGCACTCACATATGTTTCCCCCTCCTTGTATCATCAACTAAATGTGCACCCCATTTGTTGGAACAAAAAGCCGAAAAGAGCTCGGTAGTGTTTGTTGGCCCATTTACAGACCCTTAGTACGGGATGAGAAGGATTTAATGTATACTTTGCAATACCTCGAAGCTTATCTAGAACATATATGGCACGATGATACATGCCCCTCAGACATGGGTTCATTCATACATGCTTTTTACTATCCCACAAGGTCATACATTTCCTACCTACAACTCTTCCCGGATCATCCAAGGTTTTGTATATATTGTATAGGTAATATATTTTTCCTGTTTATTGATTAGTTAGTGACAGTTATTGATGACTGCCAAAGGGTGGACTGTCAAAGTCAGAAAATATTACAACACACACATTACGTACAAACACCACATAGATGGCCTCCGTGTGCGTACGTATTCGGCTGTGCGTGCACATATTCGCAAATTGCGTATGGTCGCTCCCGCGGTCCTGCGCATTAGAGCATGGTATGAGTAATTACAGTGGAGTTTGTACTTGCATGGAAAAGCCACAAAGACATATCATAAATCTAATCTATATATTGCATAAGTCCCACACTGTCTGCTTCCTTTTCTAAATAGCATGAAGATCGGTCACACATAAATTAAAACTCCCAGAGACTAAAATACAATGGCCTTATTTACACTAAGCTTTGAAATTCTATGAAGAAGGCAAACACCATTGTTTACTAGGGTAGCTGAGTTTCTATTTAAAGCAATAAGAACTGGATTGTCATTGTCTCACCTGAAGACAAAACAAACAAAGAGACAATACCCAGAAACCCAGGCTGATAGAAACTCAATTAGCAATAGTTAACAAAAATACAAACCAGACATTTAGAAATCTCAGATACTAACATTCATAGTCTAAAATCTTGGAGACGTATGTGTTTGTATATATATATATATATATATATATATATATATATATAATTCCTAACAAATTGTAATAGCAGGAGTATGTGTGTGTGTGTGTGTGTGTGTGTGTATATATATATATATATATATATATATATATATATATGTATGTATATCTTGAGGATGGAAATAGATAATCATATCATGTGTGGGATCATATTGTTCAGAGTCACGTAAACATTAATCTGGTGGGAATAAGAATATTATTATATATAACCACATTAAGTTATTAATAATACCAGATTTATGTATGATTAATGTGATGGGTTGAACTGGTCATGGGGCGGGAACTCAGATGCAAACAACAGAAACCACATCTCAAGTCCTAGCCATCGCCCACTTCTTGAGCTGACCAATGATCCCCGGTGCACAGGATATGTCCCACCCCCGAACCAATGGAAGAAGAGCACACAGTGTCTATTGTATTATGTTTTGTTCTACTGTATAAAGAGCCAGCTGCAGGCCAGGTCCCTATCACAGACTCTGAAGGTCATCACCTTTGATGACTGAGGACCGGACCGCAAAGCGCAGGTGAAACCAAAAGTATGTACCATTGACATTAGCCATTATTCTATTGTATTGTATTGCTTTGTGATTGTAACCCCCTTTCAGAAATAATAGGCTGTGGTGTTGGAACCCAGCCGTTTAAATACAATTTGGTGTCGTGTCTTCCTTTCCCTGCTAAGGTTTAAAGTGTATTACTATCGCATGCATAACTGTGAAGGGTTCACTGTGTAACATTGGGTGTGTATGCGCTCTGTGTACTTTGTACAGCCAGCGCTGCATTTGTACGCAAACTCCGTACATGGTACGGGACTCTGTACGCTAAAGGTGTAACAAGAACGTCGGTTGTGTATTAAGTATAGCGGCCGCAGCGGCTTCATTTAAAGTCTTTTTAAAGGGTTGCTTTTAGTCCTGTACGTAAACCAGCGTTTACAATATATATAGCAGTACGGTACAGTAGTCCACTGCTCTACCTACCTCTGTGTCGTCAAGTATACTATTCATCCATACCATTGCAGCATTTTAGTTGTGCGCAGTATATAGTAGGAGGGGACAGTGCATAATGTTGCTGTGACCACCAGTATATATATAGCAGTACGGTACAGTAGTCCACTGCTCTACCTACCTCTGTGTCGTCAAGTATACTACAAAAGTTCAGTAAAATGACCCAAAAATCAAAATTAAAAGCGTCTGATGAGAAGCGTAAACTTGCCTATATGCCATTTACGAAACGGAGTGGCAAGGAACGGCTGAGACCCTGGCCTATGTTCATGGCTTGTGGTTCAGATTCACATGAGGATGGAAGCACTCATCCTCTTGCTAGAAAACTGCAGTGCCACTCCTAGATGGGCCAGGTGTTTGTGTCAGCCACTTGGGTCGCTTAGCTTAGTGTTATGATTCCTGTACTCCAGACCGGAGGAGATCTTATGGCAGAGGTCTGAGTACAGGGAAAATAAGCTGGTTGTGGGAGCAGGAGAGCCTAGTAACCCCTGGCACCCTAACTCCGTTGTCTCGCCCGTGTTATCAGAAATCCCCTGCGAGACTATGGTTGCTTGAGCCCATGGCAGCCGCGTTCGAAGGGCGGATTATGTCTGCCCAACCCCGATGCCCCCGCAGGTCTTAAAGGGAGACAAGGGGAAGTCCGAGACAGGGTGATAACAAGGGGCCCTCTGACTAAGCAACCAGGCCAGGGGTTACAAGCTAACTAACTTAAACCAAAGGTATGTGCGGACTAGCCGCCAGGAAAAAGGACAACCAAAGATCCCCTGATCCGTTACTCCTATCCAGCACCGCTGGATACCAGAGTGGATCTGTGGGAGCGGAATCCTCCGCAAAAGCTCCAGAACACAAGTAAACTAAATAATAAACAGTAAGCGGACAAGCCGCAACACACGGCTGAGCCGCGACTCACGAACACCACAAGATGTTAAAGGTGCTCGGTCAGACTCCAGGAACAGATGACAAACTTCCGAGTACAGGATCTCTGAGGACAGGAACAACCGGATTGAGCAGGACTGGAAACTCTCTGTAGCAGACACAGGCAAACAGGAAGCTATCACCGGCGTCTGTAAGGAGTCCTGAGGGTGCCTTTATTCAGGAACCCTCCAATCAAAATCCAGACAGGGTAATCAACTGAAATGCCGTGCAGCTTGCATGCTGCACGGCCAGCACACCATGAGGTAATCAGGACAGACCCAGCAACGGGGAACGCGGCTGAACGTGGCGTCCCCGTTGCTAAGGTCAGAGCGGCTCCGTGCGCCCGGCGTCTAGCGTTGCCAGGGAGCCGGCGGCTGTACGCGCACGGCGTCCCTGGTTGCTAGGCGCCGGGCCGCACCGACGAGCGGACCCCGGCGCCTAACACTTAGTCACACAGCTACCTCATTGCACCTCTTTTTTCTTTGCATCATGTGCTGTTTGGGGACTATTTTTTAAATCTGCCATCCTGTCTGACACTGCATTGCCACTCCTAGATGGGCCAGGTGTTTGTGTCGGCCACTTGGGTCGGTTAGCTTAGCCACACAGCTACCTCATTGCACCTCTTTTTTTCTTTGCATCATGTGCTGTTTGAGGACTATTTTTTAAATCTGCCATCCTGTCTGACACTGCAGTGCCACTCCTAGATGGGCCAGGTGTTTGTGTCGGCCACTTGGGTCGCTTAGCTTAGACACACAGCTACCTCATTGCACCTTTTTTTCTTTGCATCATGTGCTGTTTGGGGACTATTTTTTTAAGTGCCATCCTGTCTGACACTGCAGTGCCACTCCTAGATGGGCCAGGTGTTTGTGTCGGCCACTTGGGTCGCTTAGCTTAGTCACACAGCTACCTCATTGCACCTCTTTTTTTCTTTGCATCATGTGCTGTTTGGGGACTATTTTTTAAATCTGCCATCCTGTCTGACACTGCAGTGCCACTCCTAGATGGGCCAGGTGTTTGTGTCGGCCACTTGGGTCGCTTAGCTTAGCCACACAGCTACCTCATTGCACCTTTTTTTCTTTGCATCATGTGCTGTTTGGGGACTATTTTTTTAAGTGCCATCCTGTCTGACACTGCAGTGCCACTCCTAGATGGGCCAGGTGTTTGTGTCGGCCACTTGGGTCGCTTAGCTTAGTCACACAGCTACCTCATTGCACCTCTTTTTTTCTTTGCATCATGTACTGTTTGGGGACTATTTTTTAAATCTGCCACCCTGTCTAACACTGCAGTGCCACTCCTAGATGGGCCAGGTGTTTGTGTTGGCCACTTGGGTCGCTTAGCTTAGTCACACAGCTAACTCATTGCACCTCTTTTTTTCTTTGCATCATGTGCTGTTTGGGGACTATTTTTTAATCTGCCATCCTGTCTGACACTGCATTGCCACTCCTAGATGGGCCAGTTGTTTGTGTTGGCCACTTGGGTCGCTTAGCTTAACCATCCAGCGACCTTGGTGCACCTCTTTTTTTCTTTGCATATGTGCTGTTTGGGGACTATTTTCTAAATCTGCCATCCTGTCTGACACTGCAGTTCCACTCCTAGATGGGCCAGGTGTTTGTGTCGGCCACTTGGGTCGCTTAGCTTAGCCACACAGCTACCTCATTGCACCTCTTTTTTTCTTTGCATCATGTGCTGTTTGGGGACTATTTTTTAAATCTGCCATCCTGTCTGACACTGCAGTGCCACTCCTAGATGGGCCAGGTGTTTGTGTCGGCCACTTGGGTCGCTTAGCTTAGCCACACAGCTAACTCATTGCACCTCTTTTTTTCTTTGCATCATGTGCTGTTTGGGGACTATTTTTTTAAGTGCCATCCTGTCTGACACTGCAGTGCCACTCCTAGATGGGCCAGGTGTTTGTGTCGGCCACTTGGGTCGCTTAGCTTAGTCACACAGCTACCTCATTGCACCTCTTTTTTTATTTGCATCATGTGCTGTTTGGGGACTATTTTTTAAATCTGCCATCCTGTCTGACACTGCATTGCCACTCCTAGATGGGCCAGGTATTTGTGTCGGCCACTTGGGTCGCTTAGCTTAGCCACACAGCTACCTCACTGCACCTCTTTTTTTCTTTGCATCATGTGCTGTTTGGGGACTATTTTTTTAAGTACCATCCTGTCTGACACTGCAGTGCCACTCCTAGATGGGCCAGGTGTTTGTGTCGGCCACTTGGGTCGCTTAGCTTAGTCACACAGCTACCTCATTGCACCTCTTTTTTTCTTTGCATCATGTGCTGTTTGGGGACTATTTTTTAAATCTGCCATCCTGTCTGACACTGCATTGCCACTCCTAGATGGGCCAGATATTTGTGTCGGCCACTTGGGTCGCTTAGCTTAGCCACACAGCTACCTCACTGCACCTCTTTTTTTCTTTGCATCATGTGCTGTTTGGGGACTATTTTTTTAAGTGCCATCCTGTCTGACACTGCAGTGCCACTCCTAGATGGGCCAGATGTTTGTGTCGGCCACTTGGGTCACTTAGCTTAGTCACACAGCTACCTCATTGCACCTCTTTTTTTCTTTGCATCATGTGCTGTTTGGGGACCATTTTTTAAATCTGCCATCCTGTCTGACACTGCAGTGCCACTCCTAGATGGGCCAGGTGTTTGTGTCGGCCACTTGGGTCGCTTAGCTTAGCCATCCAGCGGCCTCGGTGCAAATTTTAGGACTAAAAATAATATTGTGAGGTGTTCTGAATAGACTGGAAATGAGTGGAAATTATGGTTATTGAGGTTAATAATACTATGGGATCAAAATGACCCCCAAATTCTATTATTTAAGCTGTTTTTAAGGGGTTTTTGTAAAAAAAACACCCGAATCCAAAACACACCCGAATCCGACAAAAATTTTTCAGGAAAACGCGTCCGAATCCAAAACACGTCCGCGGAACCGAATCCAAAACCAAAACACAAAACCCGAAAAATTTCCGGTGCACATCACTAACATACATACACAAGCACAAACACACACAATCACATACACACATACATAAATTCTTACATATACAAACATACACACAGTTACAATATGTGCATACCTTTCCACCAGGCGCTGGCAGCAGACGGGCAGCAGTGTGAGAACTGAGGGAGCTGCTGTGGCTGAGCATGCGCAGCCAGCAGTTCCCCCTTCACCCCTCCAAACAGTCTATAGTAGAGAGCTGTGGTAGCTCTCTGTTGCAGCAGCTCCGCGGTCGCGATCGCGGCCTTTAACTGAGACGGAGACAGCTGAGCCTCTGTCTCAAGAACAGAAGATTCAGCTCATCAGGGGTGGTTTCCCGGTACTTGGAATCCCCCCACTGGTGCGCCACTGCTCCCCTCACTCTCTTTCTTCTTCCCTGACATAATTCATCTTCAATCCCTTTACTAAATTCTTCCACTACCATTGTCTTTCCTTAGCTATCATGTTATAGCATTTTTATTTCAGCCTGTCTCCCCCACTGATACTTTCCCTTCATATCCCAGTGAACCTTTTCTACCCAATTTAACCTCTTTACTCCCTTCTACTGACACCTCACATGCTCTCTGCTTCTACCCTTCACTTTGTCCCAGTCACCCTCTCCCTGTCACCCTTGTTATCCTCCAACGCCTCTCCATGTCACCCACTGCTTCTCCCTCTCCATGTCACCCTTTTCCTGTCACCCATTACCTCTCCCTTTCACCAGCTGTCTGTCTTCCTGTTAATCTCTCCCCGTCACCCTGTATCTCTCCTTGTCACACACTGCCCTGTAGCATATTGTCATCTTGGGGTGGGGTGGGGTGGAGCAGGGGGGCCCAAAACATAATTTTGCACCTGGGCCCTCCACTGACAAGTTCTGCCACCGATCAGGGGTTTTGTAATTTTATATTCTAAGGTCAGAGTTTATACTTTACCCTCAGTACAAATAGAGCTTTAGGAACACTCTAACAACATGTGGCCTTAGAGTGGAAGAGTTTATGGGCCTAATTCTGAGTTGATCGCAGCAGCAAATTTGTTAGCAGTTGGGCAAAACCATGTGCACTGTAGGGGGGACAGATGTAACATGTGCAGAGAGAGTTAGATTTGGGTGGGGTGTGTTCAAACTGAAATCTAAATTGCAGTGTAAAAATAAAGCAGCCAGTATAAACAATATAACCCACCCAAATCTAACTCTCTCTGCACATGTTATATCTGCCCCCCCCCTGCAGTGCACATGGTTTTACCCAATTGCTAACAAACTTGCTGCTGCAATCAATTCAGAATTACCCCCAATATTCCATAATCCAAATGTCACAAAAAGATATGTGAAGAAATCCAAACTTGTGACAGCAAATATGGAAATAAATATATATAACATGAGCCTTGCAAAGCTGGGATTTACAAGTAAACCTGGTAAATTTCTCAGTGATGTCAGAGACAGCTTGCATGCAGAAAAATAATACCTTATTAAAGAACTAGCGCTACAAGAAACTCCTAACACTGCATACTGTATGTAAAGGCCCACTCTGAAGGAATAGTCCTCACTTTTAGTGGGGAATTCAACAAATATTCTAGCATAGAGTATTTTGCACAACATAACTACTTTGCCCTATGTTTGATGAATTGTAAATGGCTTTCAGCATGTAAATTTAAGAATGGACATGATAAATGATTTGTAATTTTTACAGCACCCTACAGAGCAGTATTTTAGGAGAAACTGGAAACCTTTTATTCAATGAAAGGGGGTGGCACTAACAATGTAGGTGGCTGCACTTTGATGTGACATTTACAATTTAGCGCAGAGGACCTCTTGAGATTTTATCACCTTCCTCGACAGCAATTCAACTAATATAAATCATACACAGGTTTTGCCATAACACTATACACAATATTTCAAACAGGTTTGAAAAAATAATAGAACGCTTTAAATAAAAAGTTTTCTTTAGGGGTTTCTTTGGCTTTAAACTTTGCATTTGTTTTTGATCTACTGTTTAAAAGTTAAACATAAAAAATGGTTTGAAGAATAAAACATTTTTCTTTTAAATCAATACTACAGAGATATGCCATTTTATTCCGGCATTACAGCTGTTTTAACTTCATACACATATTTCATCACTTTTACTTTTATACTTTCAGGTTTAAATAACAATGCAGTGGTAATGGGAATTATTCGATAGTTCCTTTCTTTTTCTTTGATTGTAACCTGTGACCCCTGTCTTGCATGTACCAGCTGTCTGAAGTGATCCCAGGTGAAGCTGAAGCAGATGGTGCATGAAAGTCTAGGAAGTGCCTTCTCCAGAATATAATTTCCACTGTTCAGATGTCTCACATCTCAGAGGAGGTAAAATCCCGCTCGCAAACTTCAGAAAATAAACAAAAAATACTTGCAGAAAAGACAGTCAATAAAATAATCATTTTTTTTGTAAACTTTAAAGAGATTTCCTATAATACAGTAGAAACAAATTGCATTACAGCCACCTTCAGTAAATAGAATTTTAAAATGCATTATCCAAAGTCAATTGCTGCAATTTTTTTCTGTATAATAAATAGCAATCCGAATTTCAGGTTGGGCAATCTGATAACAGAATAACAACCACCACTGTAGATAACAAAGGGCATGAAATTATAATTTATATATGAAAATTGCAAGTAAATAGTTATCAGATTCCAAATTGAGTAATATGTATTTTTATGTTCACATTTCTCTATCTAGCCAAGATATTTATGAGCCACACTAAATCCTGATTTTCTATTATACACAGTGTTTTGTTGGTCTGCTTAAGCTGTGTCTGTTATAAAAACATGCAAGAGGCTTCATATTTAACCAAAACAACTGACTGAAGGCAACAACATTCAAAATGTGCAACATAAATAACTTAAACCATAGATTAATAATATGCATTTGTTTCAAAACTAATAAGAACATTATTTTCCTGTTGCTATCTAAACAAGCAGCAATTAACAGAAGGGATGTGATGAAACTAAAAGTGTGGGCGGTAGTATGGTTATGGAGTCAAACGTCTGAACGAGAGAGAAGAGTCACATTACGACAGCCATGGTAACAACAAGTGCAAGTAAATTCTCTTAATCCATTCCACATATCCAATTTTTTGGTTTGCAAATGGCATGGCATAACACTGGCATGTGTTGTTTTGATTTTAGACATTTACAGCCCATCAATCAGTACAGCTGAGAGAAACAAAATCTGATGTAGTGCTGAAATGTACCATTGCACACAGTTTCATAGACTTTTGCTTATGTATGCTTCTGCATTAATGTAGCAGCTGTAACCAGATTTTTAAAGTAACTTGTAAAGTGTAGATCGATGATCAGACTTTACAATATAAAATATTCTACATAAGTAAGGGGTTTATTTACCAATTGGAAAAGAGCCCATATTCTAGAGAACACCATAGTGGTAAACAATACTGGAGGAAGGAGCCGTAGAGTCAACATCCAGAATGCCAACACAAGAATGCTGACATGGCCTGAATGTCCAGATTCAGACTGTCGAAATTCAGAATGTCACAGAGGAGCACCTGGCTCCCTGTCACTGTGGTGTCACCCTTCACCGCATGCCGTCCGTACCCACCTTGTGATACCTCTGTGTTAATGTCAACAGACAATTTTAGGGTTTGGCTGAGGTAAGGGTTGACTGCAGTTAGGGTTAGCTTTAGGGTTAGTTGATCTGTCTATAGAAAACTGATTTGTTGACATAACAACTGTAGACATTCTGGCAATTTCGACATTAGGTAAATTACGACATTGTGAATGTCACTGATTAGCATGTTGACACCAGGTCCACGTCAACATTCTGAATGTTGACTTTAATGTGTGATCAATGAAATTTCAACAAGCTTGATACAAGTATTTGCACAAACTCTGGGGTAAATGCATCAACGCTTGGAGAGAGATACAGTGGAGAGAGTTAAACTACCAACTAATCAGCTCCTAATTGTCATTTTTCAAACAAAGCCTGTAACATGGCAGTAATGGAGCTGATTGACTGGTACTTTATCTCCCTCCACCGGGTGTAGTATGTTATACGGGCGGTCGGGCTCCCGGCAGCCAGCATACCAGTGCCGGAATCCCGACCGCCGGCATACCAACAGCTGGGAGAGCGCAAATGAGCCCCTTGCGGGCTCGGTGGCGCGCTATGTGCGCCACGCTCTCTATTCTCCCTCCAGGGGGGTCGTGGACCCTCAAGAGAGAGAAAAGCTGTCGGTATGCCAGCGCCGGTGTGCTGGTCGTCGGGAGCCTGGCCTCCGGCAAACTGAAGACCACCCTCTCCACCGTATCACTCCCTAAGCTTTTATGCATATGACCATTTCTTGTGGGTGAGATATAGACAAATAACATAATTACATACTTTGTAGTAAATGTATAAATTAATGTGTTAGAAATTGTAGAAAATTGTAGAAATATGATGGTAGAGTTCCCTGGGTATATCCTGGGAGAGTAAAGTATTGGGGTGGAGGTGGGCCGGTGTATTGATTGCTGCCCAGTTAAAGCACTAATATTAATCTATCTCTACTCATCTTCAACTAATTTTACTTCTTCAATAAAGGTATCTGCTTATGTGTACATCCCAATTTGTTTGTTTTGTAAAATTAGAAACAATAGAACATGCATACTGTATATTGTCATCTCTGATAACCTTATTCAGTAAGAATTGCAATTGCAAAGCTGCTCACAGCAGCTTTGCAAATGCAATCCTTTGCAATGCAAATGCAGGAGGAGGTGTATAGCACCCTCTTCCTGCATTCGTGTTCTGTACACTGTGATCGCATTGCAGTTCTGGATGAACTGGCCGCAATATTAATCTGTGACGACAGGCTGAGTAAGCTTGCGCTTTCCCAAGCTTGCCATCACAGGGCAGCTTGCAAGGCCAAGGAAACTGCATCCTGGAAAACTGGAGTGCCACCACCCCCGTCCCTCCCGGCGAATTTTGCCACCTCTCACCTCACAATATTGTTTTCATCCAGTTTAGGCCAAAATGTTGCCCGAGGTAGCTGGATGACTAAGCTAAGCAACAGCAGTAGGCGGCACAAACATGTGGAACTTAAACTTCCAACGTGACACATCTAGGAAACAGAATGACACTGCAGTGGCAGACAGGGTGGCAGTTTAATAAACTATGAAATCTGCACAAGAAGACAATCAACAATGCTCCAAACAGCGCATAATGCAAAGAAAAGAGGTACAAGATGGAATTGTCCTTATGTTGTATATATTAAACAGGACATGCACAGTTTAACAAACCAATCACTTCAGAGACAGGGACTGCCACTTGTGGTTGAAATGATTGGTTTGTTTGGGGCCACACAAAACAAGCTGCCAATGAGCAGTGAACATTGCTGACAATGATTTCTACATGCACAAACTGGCTCTACAAAGGCAAGATGATGCCATCGTCATCATCATCATCCAATTCCTCATCCCCATCAGTGTGTACATCATCTTCTTCACACAATATTACTTAATACCTACTGGAATCCACCATTCCAGGTGCCTCTGTATTTTTTTTTTTACAGTAAAGGTCTTCCTCATGGAATTGGTAATTCATATTGATCTTTTTCACATTGTGTGGAAGTAACCTCTTACACCGATCACTAACAAGGTTCCCAACTGCGCTGAAAACTCTTTCTGAGGACACACTGGAGAGTGGGCAACTTAAGCAAAGCTAGTTTGTGCAAGGGCCTACAAATTGCCTCTTTTTCCTGCCAGTAGTGAAACAGACTGCCTGACAAGCCTATTTGGATGCTATCACTAAAATAATCATCAACCATTCTTTGAATGATGACCATATCAGATGGAGTCACAGTAGACACGTCAATAATTGTAGGCAGTTCTTTTAGGCCTGACCAGATGTCATAAGGTTTTGCTGACTGATCTGCATTACCATCAATGGGTCTTAAAAAAACTGTTTTTTTTTGTCCTGGCAGCAGCAGTTGCTGGAGAATCTGAAGGAGATGTTGCCATGTCACCTGCTGTGTGTGACCTGATAATTAGTTCACCAACAGCTCTTTGCATCTTTTCAAATTTGTTTTTTTTTAAAGAAAGATACAATGTACAACTTAAACCTAGGATCAAGTACGGACGCCAACATATAATGATCTGATTTCAAGAGCTTGACGACACTTGGATCCTGGCAAAGTGAATAAAGGGATTGAGCTACAAGTTCAACATGCTTAACGTACTTGCTTCCTTTCAGCTTCTCCTTTTTTTGTCCAGCTTCTTTTCTAAGAGTCTAATAAGAGGCATGACCTGACTCAAGCTGGCAGTGTCTGAACTAACGTCACATGTGGCTACTTCAAAAGGTTTGAGAACCTTGCACAAACACGGAAAGTATTCTCCACTGCGTTTGAGTAAGGTACATTCTCCCTCCTTTCCCTATGTCATATGTCATTGTGTAGCCTTGGATGGCCTTTTGATGCTCCTCCATCAACTGAAGCATATAAAGGGCAGGGTTCCACATACAGTAGTTACTACCTCTTGCTTCAACTGATGGTAGGGCAAATTCAACAGTACTTGCAGGTGCTACAATCTATTTGCTAAATGTCGAAAATGTCCCGAAAGTTTTGTGCCACAAATTTCATTTCCTTCATGCACGAAAGTTTTGGGCCACAAATTTCATTTCCTTCATGCACCTGTCATTTAAAAAAAATCTTTTATTTGCACCAACGAATTAATTGTGTGAGCAAAAAAGTGGAAAAAGTTGGAATTCACCCAGCTGTAATGCTCTCACACTATTGGTGGCATTGTCAGAAATAGCAAATCCCCTGAAGAGTCCAAGTGGGATAAGACATTTTGACATGATTTCCCTGAGGTTTTCTAAGAAGTTGTTAGTGGTATGCCTCTTAGTGAAACCAGTGATACACAGAGTAGCCTGCCTCTGAATGAGCTGGTATTTGCTAGTTGATGCTGCTGTTGGTGCTACTGAAGGCAATACACCTACCCAAATGGGCTGTCACAGTCATGTAATCTTTAGTTTGCCCTGTTCCGCTTGTCCACATATCAATGGTTAAGTAGACAGTGGGTACAATGGCATTTCAGAGGACACTAATTAAGTTTTTCTTAATGTCCTTGTACATACTAAGAATTGATTTTCTAGCTAAGTGGAATCTAAATGGGAGTTGGTAGCGGGGACACAGGACCTCAATTAAATGTCTAAAACCCACTTCATTAATGGCTGTGCAACTGGGTGACTGCTGTCATACTTGCTCCCCCTTGCAAAGGATTGTTTAACAGTCAATTGTTTTGTTAAATATTACGAGTAGTCTTCCAGGTCCCCATCTGGGATGAAAATTCACTCAGAAGAGCTGCTGCAGCAGCAGCAGCAGCAGCAGGTGTAGCATTTAAGGATCCTTCTGAGGAAGCCTGGATAGGAGAGTAGTCAGTCATGGATGCAGGACTACTTCCGATCATGATTGAGGATATTGACGATGATGGCGTTGGCAGTGGAGATTGCAGGTGGTTGGATCTAACAGAGATAAGGGAGCTAGTTGACAATGGACTGGTTGTTAAATTTTTAGCCAAAGTTTCAAAATGTTAAAAAAAACTTGATAAATACGCTACAGGTGATGTAACAGGGAGAAGGTTCCTAGATGGTTAAGGTCCCTACCTCTACTTACTATGACTTTACAAAGGCTACATATGGCTTGACATTTGTCTGGATTTGGGTAGAAATAATTCCACACCGAAGAGGTGGAATATTTTGTCTTTTGCACAAGCATGATAATGGTCTTTTTCATATCATGGGTATCAACTGTTTCCACTGGTGCCTGATTTACACAAACAACATCCTCATCAACTTCCTAATTAGTGCCAGCTACACAAATATACTCCTCAGCATGTTGACTTGTGCTGTTCCTCCCCACAATTTCAGAGGGAGCACAAATGGTTGAAGGAACCTGCTCTTTGAGTACACTATTGAAAAGGTCAGGTTCACACATGGCACCTGTGGACACACTTAGACTCTCCTGAGGGATTTGTGATGTTTCTGAGCACACAGTTTGTTCCTGTGCCTTAACGAGTTTCATTATTTGACACTTCTACAGAGAGAAAGGCTTACATTATCACAAGAGGTGGAACTACCAGTCATAAATAAGGGACACGGCCTTAGCAATTTTCCACTTTGTGCAGTGAATGGCATATTACCAATATTATGTTTCTCTGTAGCTAACGTTATGATGTTTTTTTCCGTTACCACTGTAAATTATATTGCATCTTTGATTTTACATGCCCTGACTTAAGCCTTCTTTGCCCTTGGGCATCGGCCATAGTAGATGATGTTGATGGGCTTGTATCCTCATGATTGGTGGCAGCACTTGCAGCACTAGTATGTGCTTCCTGCTCTCCTCTCAATTGTTTATCCTTCATATCTATCATAAAACAGGAGCAAAGTGGGGTACAACACACACCACAATTTGTACAAAAAAATGTACCACCTACAGTGTCACAGTATGTGTATGAGTCAGAAATAATAATCTAACAGTGCGATTAACTTTCACCTACAGTATCACACAATACGTGTATGAGTTAGAAATACTAATTTAACAGTGCGGTTTACTTTCATCTACAGTTTCACATAATACGTATATGAGTCAGAAATAATTATCTAACATTGCTGTTTACTTTCACTTACAGTTTCACACAATATGTGTATGAACCAGAAATAATAATTTAACACTGCGGTTTACTTTCACCTACAATGTCACACAATACGTGTATGAGTCAGTATATATATTACACTGCAGTTCAGTTCTACCTACAGTGTCACACACAACGTGTATGATACCTGTGGTCTGACCGGCAGTGTCACAGAAAAATAATAGTATAGTACACTGGGGTATAGCGCAAAAAATAATCTATATATATTAGTAGATAAAGCTGCGCATTCAACACATAAAGTCTTACAGTTCCTTTATAGGGGTTAGTGATCTAGGTTAGTCCAAACAATGCAGCATGCAGCCTCCTCCTTTAAGGGCCAACCCGTAGCTCATCAGGCATATATGAAAATAGAAGAAATGGAGGGCGCAAGTATGAGAAAAAATTGTTCAAATATTTACTAAAAAATATATCACCTCTTACTTGAATATATATATATATATATATATATATATCTAAAATTATATATTTGCCATTCATTTTTTTTACACTTGGGTCACACCCCTAGTTTGACAGAGCACCTCTGGATGGACAACACAGAACCCCTGGGGACAGAGCACCTACAATGACACACAATATGTGTATGATGCACTGCAGTCTGACCAGCAGCATCACAGAAAAATAATAGTATAGTCCACAGTGGTATATCACCAAACAAATAATAATATATTTTTTAAACTAGGTATTTAGCTTTTTTTTTTTGTACTTTAAAGTGGGGCAGAGCACCTCTAGATTGACAGAGCACCCCTGGAGGACACAGTACCCCTTTATGGACAGAGAGAGTACCAGTAGCACCCCTGGATGGGCACTGCATGGACTCATCTATTCAAAACAAGCCCCCAGATCCCAGCTGCCTAGTGGTAGAGCCATCCCTGGGTGGTGCTAATAAAGCAGAACTAGTTGTTCACTGAGAGGAACATGAATACCTGGTCCAGACGATGGCTATTTATGCACCATGTACTTGTCTTTATATATCTTTGATGAACAAGTTAGATCTTGAAATACATTGACATAACTTTTGGACCTATATAACCCACATACAAGTTTTGCAGATGATGATGTGTATCTTTGCTCTGGGCACATATGTAAAATAAATGTAAGGGTGCACATATCTAATGCCTGCATCGCAGGGGCATAGCCAGAACTTTGTGGGACTCATAGCAACATTTTCAAATGGGCCCCTGTCCTAATGCTTCTAGAGAGACACATTTCTGCAGCAGTTGTTAATTTTATGCCCCATAATAGTGCATTTTCTGAACCATAGTAGTATAGTTTACAGATGCATCTGTGCCTGCGCGCAAACACACATACGAGTATATAGGAACAGTGTGGAATATTAAACACAAATAGGTTGCAACAGATTTCTCCCTCTGCTCACTCTACATAAAGGAGCCCATTTTTTTTCAAATCTGAAACAAATCTTAGAAGCTGCATAATCTGTATGTATTCACCTCAACATGTAACACCCCAACAGGGTTTGCTGACTAAAATGCATAGGCATTTCTATAATGGGTGCAGTGTGTGCAGTGCACATGGGCCTCTAGGTCCGGGGCTCCCACACCACACACACTGCATCACTACCCTCCATAGTCCCACGGTGGTAGCCCTACAGTGCAGGCACATATCGCATGGAAAATGGCCACCACGGGCATTTCTGAGTGATTTGTGCATGCATACTGGAGTTGTGCCCGGGAACAAGGAGCGGGTGCCATGTTTCCGGAGACCTGCGCATGCGCAGTAGACTCTGTCTTTATTCCAGAGTCTACTAGCTGCCGGAGAGGAGGGGGCCCGCAATGGAGGCTGCACGTGGGTCCCCTCCTCTCGTAAAACTCCCCTGCCTTAGCGTGAACTTTCTCACCATTTTAGATTTTTTAAGCTTTTTGACGCTTCTTCTTATCCCATGCCACAGCAGAGAGAGAGGTGGTTTTCCCAAACTCAGTAATTGATACAATATAAAGTTATAGTCACTTTATTAGATGGGAGTCCTTCATTTACCTTAACCTGAACAAATCTACAGTGTACAGATGAACACGAGCATTCCCAGCGTGATTAGGCGAACCGTCCACCTAGCCACGCCAGGAGCGCACACAGACGCTCCCATTAGAATGAATGGGGCGCGTGCACATCACGGACGTGTGCACGCCCCTGACACGTGGCTACATCTGTATATGCTGCAAAAAATTACTACAGTCGATGAAATATATATGCATTTTATATTTCCCTTACAGAAGTTGTGACTGAGGGGCAGATTTATTAAGCTTGGTGAAGTGATAAAGTAGGAGGTGATAACGCAACAGCCAGTCAGCTCCTATCTGTCATTTTTTAAACTCCCAGCCTGTAACATGGCAGTTAGGAGCTGATTGGCTGGTGCGTTATCACCTTCCACTTTATCACTTCACCAGGCTCAATAAATCTGCCCCTGAAATTTTTACCACAAATAAAATTATTTTGTACAGGTTGAGTATCCCTTATCCAAAATGCTTGGGACCAGAAGTATTTTGGATATCGGATTTTTCTGTATTTGGAATAATTGCATACCATAATGACATATAATGGCGATGGGACCCAAGTCTAAGCACAGAATGCATTTATGTTTCATATACACCTTATACACACAGCCTGAAGGTCATTTAATACAATATTTTTTATAGCTTTGTGTATTAAACAAAATTTGTGTACATTGAGCCACCAGAAAACAAAGGTTTCACTATCTCAGTCTAACTCAGAAAATTCCGTAATTCAGAATATTCCTTATTTCGAAATATTTGGATATAGGATACTCAACCTGTATAAAACTACAGTAACAGTACCATGCATTTACAATGGAATGAATATTCTAGGAAACAGCCACTATGGGCCTTATTTAGAGTTGCCCACTTATGTGGGTGCATCGCTGTTTGCTGAACATCGGCAAACTGCACACATGCAGTGGCCGCATCGCAACTGCGCAGTCATTCACATTGCAGGTGCAAATGCTCAGCCCCATCTGCAAGGCCCTCCTCTACAGCAGGCTAGAATCCAGCATTAAGTCATCGCTGCGGGCTCCCTTGATGCAGTCTCCGTCGCTCAAGGGGTAAATTTACTAAGCCTTGGAGAGAGATAAAGTAGACAGAGAAAAAGTACCAGCCAATCATCTCCTAACTGCCATGTTACAGGCTGATTTTGAAAAATGACAGTTCAGAGCTAGTTGGTTGGTACTTTACCCCTCTCCACTTTATCTCTCTCCAAGGCTTAGTAAACAGACCACTAAGTCTCAGAGATGCAGTTCCCTCACAACCGCCACTAGCGACACCTCCGTTGCACAGGTCACTCTACTCAGTGGTTACCAGGGAAGTGCAGTCAGGGGAGGCAGGGGAGGCAGTGCCTCCCCTGCCATTAGTGATTCCATTAATGATTAAAATAATATAAAGAAGATACTTATGACACATTCTGTGTCATAAGTATTTGCTTCATATTATTTAAAGCACCTTGGCTTTTAAATTGACTTTGGGAGGCACCGATAGTGGTGCCTCCAGCAGTCAATGGGACAAGGGACAAAGCGGGGGGCGGGGGCCATGCTGCGGGCTGTAAAAGCCCGTTGAAAATCAATGAAGAAGCGGCACCATTAGAGGTGCCGCTGTGACACAGGGGTGTGCTTTCACCCATGAAAGCACGCCCCTGTCAGGAGGAGGGATGTGATTGGCAAGCGGCTCCGTCACTGGAGCCGCTGTCAATCA